>NW_026652300.1:6143662-6232936 GCF_009828535.3 Hylobates moloch | reverse complement strand
ATGGGCACTGATAATTGGATGAGGGGCGGGCCTGAAGGCAGGAGTAGGAGGTGCCTTCTTTTATTGGGTCTCATTTGGCAGGCCGACATAATGCTGGGTGAAGAAGAACCTGGAACCAGCACCATCTTTTGGCGCCTTGCGTCCCCTAACAGTGTTTGTCCCTTTTTCTTGGAGTAGAACTTCTAAAATCTTTGAAATCTCCAAAGTGTTGCCTCTTTATATGCTAGTGTTGACTGGAAAGAGGAAGGCATGATTATGAGAGACAGGACTAGCTGGATTTCCTAGGCGGACTAAGAATTCCTAAGTCTATCTGGGGAAGGTGACTGCACCCACCTTTAAACAGGGGCTTGTAACTCAGCTCACACCTGACCAATCAGGTAATAAAGAGAACTCACTAAAATACCAATTAGGCTAAAAGCAGGAGGTAAAGAAATAGTCAAATCATGTATCGCCTGAGACCACAGTGGGGAGGGACAATGATCGGGATATAAACTCAGGCATTTGAACCGGCAGTGGTAAATCCATTTGAGTCCCCTTCGGTTGTATGGGAGCTCTGTTTTCACTCTACTAAATAATCTCAAAACTGCACACTTTTCTGGTCTGTGTTTGTTCTGGCTCAAGCTGAGCTTTCACTCGCCTTCCACCACTGCTGAATGCCACCATTGCAGACCCACCATTGACTTCCACCCCTCCAGATCTGGCAGAGTATCCGCTGCGCTTCTGATCCAGGGAGGCGCCCATTGCCGCTCCTGATCAGGGTAGAGGCTTGCCGTTGTTCCTGCATGGCTAAGTGCCTAGTTTGTCCTAATTGAGCTGAAAACTAGTCGCTGGGTTCCACAGTTCTCTTCTGTGACCCATGGCTTCTAATAGGGTTTTAACACTCACTGCATGGCCCAAGGTTCCGTTCCTTAGAATCTGTGAAGCCAAGAACCCCAGGTCAGAGAATGGAAGGCTTGCTGCCATCTTGGGAGCAGACTGCCACCATCTTGAGAGCTCTAAGAACAAAGACCCCACCACTAACAATTAGAGAGTTGGGACTCTGAGCCCCACAGGGCAGTTTCTAGGAGGGAAGAGTGGCTGAAGGTCAAGTTGACTGCCGGTGACCACAATATTACTTAATCATGCCTATGTAATGATGTGTCCTTAGAAAACCAAGAAGACAGGCTTCAGAGAGCTTCTGGATAGCTGAACATGTAGAGTTTCCTGGGGGGTGGTGTGCACATAAAAGCAGACATCAAGAAACTTCAATGCCAAATGTAAGGTAGTTTGTTTTGTTTTCAGAGGAGTTTCTGCATTTAGGTGTGTCAAGAATTTTAACCTATTAAATAAAAATACTCCCAACTGAACCTAAAAACAACACTTTATAAACATTATAACTTAGATGTTTATACTGGAACAGGAATTAAAAGAATTTAAAGAGTGTGTAAGCAAAAACTCAGTTGTATGTAAGAAAACCCAATTTTCCCTGAGGAAGAGAAAGAGCTGGAGTCCTTTAAAAAGTAACTGCCTGTTTTTCTGTGGCTAATGAGCCTTATCTCTCCTTTCCCAGGCATCCCTGGTTCTCTAGCTGTGCAGCTGCAAGGTCACTAGACAGATAAACTTAAATTGCAAAGCATGTTTTTCCTTGGAAAGTAAGAAATGATGTAATGCATATCTCAATTAATTGAATAACTGCCTTTGTTTCTCACTTCTGTAATGCTTCCTCATGCACAGATCTCCCCCCCACCCCAAGAAATGCTTAAAAGGTAACTTAACTCTTAGTTCATGGCTCAGTCCTTTGGATGTCAATCCGACTGGGCTGGGGCACCTAAATAATAAATATCCTCCTGAACCCCATTGGTCTCTCTGATTGCTTACAAAATCCCGCAACAATACCTAAACGATTCCATGATTCATTAATACTGCACAACAGGTTTTATTCTAGAGTGATAATGGTTTCTTCATGTTAACTGGGTAAGAACGAGATGTTGAAAACCAAAGGAAAGTCATTTGATATCTCAGCATGAATCCTAAGTGTATGTTTGGTTTGGGGGAATGATCATCAGTAGAATTTTTGTCAGAAATATTTATTCTGAAAAATAAGTCTTTTGATTTATAATTTTCTGTCTCTGAAGTAATTTGTATCTTCATAAAGACAAAGGCAGTATCTCAGTTGTTTCTGTGTATCTATTTGAGGGAGGCTGCTTCATACCCTTTTAGACTCGGCATTCTGGGAGAAAGAAATAAGAAAAACAAACATCATTTCAGACTTTTCTGTCATCCAAAAGTAATAAAACACAATTCTGGTCTTTTATATAGCACTGGCTGTAGATAAAAATTAGAGCTTCCAAGAACAGTCTAGTGCTCACCAGTATGCTTTTATATTTGGGTGTACATGTGCATAAAATAATGACATTTGCGCAAAGAAGTTTTGTCGTTACTTATTTTAAAGTTACAGTGCTTAAAAATGCCTTGTAATATTAAATAAGGAGCTTGGATATTTCCAGTCCTGCTTCCAAGTGTTAGCTATGGGTGAACTTGTTTCAGGCTATGAGGCTGGATTAGGGCATCTTGTAGCTAATGATGTATTCTGCTTAGCCCAGTACTAGTGTCGTGAGCAGACAGACTGACAATCAAAACTGATAGATTTTCTTCTGCACATACTTTAACACAGATTCTATCCCTTGTGCCAAGCCCCAGATTTTCTTCAGCTCTTCACACTCTCATTGGCCTGTTCCAACCCAATCTTCATGTTACAGTGCACAAGGGCTTTGGATTCCTCAAGCACAATAGGATTGTAGGAGGCAAGCTCCTTAATTCGAACCATAACCTTCTGAGTGAAAGGTGCAGTCCAAAATGCCTGAGAGACCAGGCATTTGGTACACGCCTCCAAATACCAAAGGTGTTGGAAGCCACGCCTTTTCATTAGCCCAACCACATCACAAAGAGGCAATATGGATGTGACTAGTCCAATGGCTGGGCCATTGACTGATGAAATAATAGGCTTCTTACCCTAAATGAAAGTATTCACAAAGTTTTCGCTAGTGTCCACTCTTTAATGCTTGCCCTTTTTCTGTCATTTCTTAAATGCTTCACAAAGAACACAAAATCAAGGCCACAGCAAAAGATGCTGTCAACTGCACTGAGTAGCACGAGCTTGCTGTCATTGGCAGCAGCCCTATTCAGAGCACCCTGAATTTCTTTCATTACTTCTGTATTTAGTGAGTTATTCTCTGTTGATCTAGTTGATAGCAGGATCTGAGTGAAGCCATCTTTCTTCCTCACCACAGCATCTCTGTATCTGTCAGCACTTCGTTAGCCTTGTGCTGAAATGCACCCTCTTGACAAAAGGCTGGTTTCTTCTGTCATCAATAAGCTTTTTTTTTTTTTTTTTTTTTTTTTTTTTTTTTTTTTTTTTTTTTGAGATAGACTTTCTGGAGTTTCACTCTTGTTTCCCAGGATGGAGTGCAATGGTGCAATCTTGGCTCACCGCAGTCCCTGCCTCGCGGGTTCCAGCTATTCTCCTGCCTTAGCCTCCCAAGTAGTTGGGATTACAGGCGTGTGCCACCATGCCCAGCTAATTTTGTATTTTTAGTAGAGACGGTGTTTCTCCATGTTGGTCAGGAGGGTCTCGAACTCCCAACCTCAGGTGATCTACCCGCCTCAGTCTCCCAAAATGCTGGGATTACAGGAGAGAGCCACCACACCCAGCCTGTCATCAATAACCTTTCTTTTCCCACCTCTCACTCTTGGAACAGATGTTTGCATGTTTGTTGCTCCATGTGCTGTTAATGGATCGATTAATAGCAATGTACTTTTTTCTTTGTTAGCTGAGCCTGTGGCCCTGGCAGCAGTCACTGAGCCAGACATCTGAGGCATTAGTGGGTAGATCTGGGGCCTGTTCTCCATCCTGGCCTGTTCTTCTCTGGGATCTGATAAAGTTCGGCCTGGCTTCTCTGCTGCCACCTTGAGCACCACTGTGTCCTGCTGATGTGCTCAATAGGGTCCAGTTTTTCAGGTTCCTGAAAGCCACCCACTGTGTTCCTAGTGTTACCGGGGCTCTGAGGTGCAAGTGTCTTGATAGTTGAATTTACTAGCTCCATATTGTTTGGACTGAAGAGAGATGAAGCTATGTTTCTCCCAAAGTTCTGGCTGGCAGCAGACAACTGGCTGTTTTTGGACTTGTGGTCTTTGCTAATTGCTAGCATCTTAAAAGAGCTCTTAGAAAAGTGGGTTTTGGTAGGGCTGGAGATTTCTGACATTGTTTGAAGAAGTTCTACCTATTCTCGCCAATGTGTTTTCTTTCTGTTTTTCAGTGTGGGATGCGTTAAAATCACGAATATATTGCCCACAGTTCACGAGGTGTGGCCCTGGTTTGCAGGTGTTATCCTTGTTGTCATAGCCTTTCCACCAAACCAAATACTCTGTCTTCCCTTTCTTGTCCTGTCAACAATCGTTTCAACCTCAAACTCCTGGGAAACCATGGATGGATGGACAGGGTTGGGGCAGGTGCTGTGCCAGGTGGCCAACACTTTGTTTCAGTTGCATCCCCACAGAGCCACCACTTCTGCCTCCACTGCTCCACCGGGCGCTGGGCACATATGAGCCTCTCCCACTTTCGTGGCCACTGGTGGGGAAGAAGTTATGTGGAGAAACTGCTTTTGGCTCTCTGCACTTACTCCCTGGTGGGCCAGCTCGGGCTTCAGGCCGTGGTCCCATGATGCAGGGCTAGGCAGATGCCTCAGGTAAGAGCAGCTGGATCCCTGTGGCTCCTGCTCTCAGGTGTCATGCAGAAAACGTCCTACCTGCTTGTTACTATTCCCTTTTGTGATTGCTATGATGATTACATTTACGAAAGTTATAACACTTTTGAAGTCACACTAGTTTACCTTCAGTAGCATACAAAAGCCCTACTCCTTAATAGCTCAGACCCTGTCATGTCAGTTATTAAAGTCTCAGAATTACACCTTGATGCATTTTATGTTCAAAAACATAAGCTGGTGATAGTCTTTTAATATATTAGTGTTGCAAATCATGTAGAGAACACATAGTGGAGTTGCTCATTGTTAAAAGCTTTGATAGCTTTCATAATTGGCCATATATTTATCTTTACCTTAATCTTTATTTCTTCAAACAGCTGTATAGTGTCCTTTCATTTCACCCTGAAGTACTCCATAAAGCATTTCTCGAAGGGTAATCTAGTGGTGACAGACTTCTCCAGCTTTTATTTGGGAATGTCATAATTTCTCCCTCACATTTGATGCAGTTTGTTTGGACATAAGATTTCTGTTTGACAGTTTATCCTTACAATACTTGCAATATGTTAGTCCACTGCTTTCTGGCCTCTGAGGTATCTGATAAGAAATACGGTGATGATTGGGAGGCCGGGGCGGGTGGATCACAATGTCAGAACTTCGAGGCCAGCCTGGCCAACATGGTGTAACCCCATCTCTACTAAGAATACAAAAATTGCCAGGCTTGGTGGTGGGCACCTGTAATCCCAGCTACTCGGGAGGCTGAGGCAGGAGAATCACTTGAAACCGGAAGGCAGAGGTTGCAGTGAGCCGAGGTCGCACCACTGCATTCTAGCCTGGGAGAAAGAGCATAACTCCATCTCAAGAGGTTACACCATGTTGGCCAGAAGAAATCCTCTAATCATCAGTGTGGGTCTTTAGTTCATGACTAGTCACTTCTCTTGCTGCTTTCAAGATTCTCTTTGTCTTTGTTTTAGACAGTTTAATTAGCATGTGTGTGTTTGAGTTTATCTTACTTGGAGTTTCTTGAGCTTCTTGGTGTTTATTTATTTTTTAAATTTTGTGACATTCTTGACAACTGTTCCGTTAGATACTCTGTTTCTTTCTGTCTTCTCTTTGAACTTCCAAAATGTATAAGTTGGTCTGCTTGATGATGTCCGACAGGTTCCTGGGCTGCGTTCACTTTTCTTTATTATTTTTTCTTTCTCTTCCTGACTTGATAATTTTAACTGCCTTTTCTTTAGGTCTGCTTTTTTCCCCCTTCTGTCTGCTCAAATCTGAATAGAAAAATGAAAGAGGAAAATGCTATGGCCCTTTTAATCCCTGGAAAGTTGCTTCAGCAAGAGGAGGAAGCTCCTGCAAAATGGTTGGGGAATGTAACAATGACTGCCCACCTCTGTCGGGACCATCTTAATCAGAAGTGGCAATCGGTGCACAAGTCCTCCTGAGATTTGGAGGGCAGGGTTCTTTCTGTCCATCCTGGCTCTTGCAGGCTGCTCCAGAAGTGTTTGCAAGGCAGCATACCACAGTGGTAGTTGATGGAACATAGGTAGCTGCTGTTGAGCTTAAGCTATGAAATTGATCAAATTTAATTGTAGTTTACTATCCAAGTCTTCTTTTGAAAGCTGTAAACCTTCAGATAGACTGGAGGGTTCCAGAATAATTATATCACACAATTCTCAACTGCACTTGTTGTCTAGTTGGAGAGACAGATTCGTGGTGCTCTGTAGTTCATTGTTGCCCTCTTCCCAGAACCTTGTATCCTCTTCCTTCTAACCTCTGTGTCTTTATACCTAAAGTGAGACTTGGCACAAATTTCATATAGGTGAATCCATTTTTTTAAAGTGCATTTTGCCAGTCTGTGCCTTTTCACACAGAGCTTACATTTAAAGTTATTACAAGCAAGGAATGGTTTACTCTGACATTTACCTACTTAATTTCTGCATGTTCTCTATATAATTTGATCCTTATTATATATTTGATCCTCACTATATATTTGATCCTCACTATGTATTTGATCCTCACTATATATTTGGTCCTCACTATATTACTTGATGCTCATTTTAAAAATTTGGTTGGTTTTTTAAAAATGTGCTTATTCCCTTTTCTGTATTTTTTATATTTTTTATTAATTATATTTGGGACTTCAGTTAATATTCTAAACTTAAAATAGCCTGCCTTGAATAATACTAACTTGTTTGAATAATATGAAGTTTAGATTCAACAGTATATAAATATGCTGCTTTTGTACTTTTCCATCCTTCCTAATCTATGTTATTGTCTCAGATTATATCTGTACACAGTGTCAATTAAAATGGATTTGTAATTGTTTTATGTAGTAGCTGCCTACTAGAAGTACAATAGTAATAGTTACTTTTGCCAGTGTTGTAATAGTAATAGCAGCTTTCTTTACAATGTTAATTCTTCCTGTGGCTTAAAATTACTGTCCAGTGTCCTTTCATTTTAACTTGATTGCTTCCTTCTAGCAATCCTTGTAGAGCAGGTGTAGTAACGCATTCCCTTAGCTTTTCCATATCTAGGCATTTTTGCTTGAAGTATTTTTGCTTGAAGTATCATTTTGCCAGATTCAGATTTCTTGTTTGATAGCTTTTTTTCTATTAACACTTTGTTATTGCTTTCTGGCGTCTGTATTTTCCATGCTTTCTGAGCTGTTTGTTGTTAATCAATACTCCCTTCTACATAACAAATGGCTTCCATATTTTCCATGCATTCTGAGCTGTCTGTTGTCAGTCAAGACTCCCTTCTGCATGACAAATTGCTTCTCCGTTTCTGTTTCAACAATTGTCTTGGTTCTTGACTAACTATAATTTTCTTGGTGTGGCTGGCTGTCTTTGATTATGTTTTTGTTGGAGATTTTTACCCTTCTTGAATTTGGGCATTCAGATATTTCATCAAGTTTGGGAATTTTCAGCTATTTATGTCTTCGGATATTCTTTCTGCCTCTTCTCCTTCTGCACTTCTGGGACACCCATATTGCATGCATTGGTCTGCTTCATGGTGTCCTGTGTACTTGTTAGGTTTTTCCCACTTTTTAAAATTCTTCTTTTTTTTCTGTTCTCACACTGGGTTATTTCAATTTTCATTTCTTCAGACTTAATCTTTACCTGCTGTTATACTCCTTTAATGAACTTTACATTTCCATCATTGTGCTTTTTTATCTCTAGATATTCCATATTTTCTTGTATAATTTGTCTCATCGATACTCTCATGTTCTTTTATCATTTGTCTGTTGTTTTTTTCTTTAGACTTAACTCTTTTTTTTTTTTTTTGAGACGGAGTCTCTCTCTGTCACCCAGGCTGGAGTGCAAGGGCGCAGTCTCTGCTCACTGCAACCTATTCCTCCCATGTTCAAGCGATTCTCCTGCCTCAGCTTCTTGAGTAGCTGGGATTACAGGCATATACCATCGCGCCTTGCTAATTTTTGTATTTTTTGTAGCGACGGGGTTTCACTGTGTTACCCAGGATGGTCTCGATATCCTGATCTCGTGATCCACCTGCCTTGGCCTCCCAAAGTGATGGGATTATAGGCATGAGCCACCATGCTCAGCCAAAACTTGGTTCTTTTACAGTCTTTGTGTATGAAGTTCAGAACATTTTCAGTTTCTGTTTTTCACTTCACATTGGTCATACTTTCCTGTTTGTTTTGTGTTTTCTGTTTTTTTTGTGGAAAACTATATTTGAAATGTTGCAATGTGTTAACTCTGGAAGTCTTCTCATTTCTCCAAGGTGTGCTCTTAGTTATTGAAGTCTTAGCTTGCATTGCGCCAGTGTTTTGACTGAGTGTAATATAAAAACTGTCAGTTTTTACAACTGGATCTGTATTAACACACCCCTTTAATACTTAGGGAAACTGTTTACAATTCTGCCTCAGCCTTCAGTTTTTTTCTCACATTGAAGGTATAGTTAAGCCTGAGGGCTAACACTTAAGAGTTTTACATGTTTTTTGAGAATGTTTCCTGTCATGAGCATGTGCATGATTTTCTAAATTCTTTAGTATATTTAACTGCTTTCAAATATTCTGATTTCTCCAAAAGAAAGATCTCCCCAGCTTTTGCCCCCTTTTTCAGGTTGACTGTTTTATGGGTTAATCATATACTTTGCTCCCAGCAACTTAAATGTTTGTGACCAATGCCTGGTATTTTCAACCATGAGTGAGTTCTGAGTTAGGCAAAACAGAGATACATGTGTTTCACCAATTCTTTATGTAACTCCTAGACAAACTAAAAATAAAACACAATAAATTAGCACATAAGGTCTTCTTTACTCCTTCTGGAGTCAGGGATCAGGACCTCACATTGAGAATGTGGATTGCAGTTTCGAATGCTTCAGCTGTGCCTGGGAGGTGGTATGGCAACACCACAAGACTTTCCTACAGTATTAAAAATTATCTCTCTTGGCTCAGTGTTTGCTTGGTTGATATAAATTGTTGATTTCCAGGGTCCTGTCAGTTTTGGGTTGGTGTGCTGTTCTTTGGAGGGTTCGAAAGTGTCTGTCCTGTAGCTTTGCTTTCAATGTAATTTATGAAGCACAGAAAACATTCTGATCTCAGAGTTCATTTTTATTTAAGAGATTTACGTTTTTGTGCCTTAAAATTTTTCCTTAAAATAATTAAATAGTATTACCTCCTAATTTGGGTTCCTAGATGTTAGGTTTTTGTTTTAGTGGATATAGTATGAAGCTTTTTCTTTGCTTTGTTTTTAAGTAAGATTATTGATTCCATATAAAACGCATGAGGTAGGATTTGTTTGTTATACAGTACAGTTTGGTTTTATATGGACAATCACAAAATACTTCATTGCCAGGGTGACTTTCAAGTAAATGTCTAAATGAACAAATGAGAGAATAATCAGGTAAGTATGCAGCAGGATCAACAAGTGTGAAGATCCCTGGCATAAGCCTACTTAGCTTGTTAGAAAAATAGCAAGGTCGGTGTGGCTGAGGCAGGATGAAAAAGGAGAACAATTATAGATGAAGAGCTCACAGAGATAATGGGTTATTTCAATTTTCATTTCTTCAGTGAAATGTGATAGCTTTATATAGGTCATGTTTTATATAGGTCAATAGATACTACTTTAGATTTTACTGTAAGCCTGGTTCATAACTGGAAGTGGGATTGGTAAGGTTGTTACTGGCATCTAGTGGTGAGAGGCCGGAAATCTGCTAAATATCCTAAAATCTAGAGCCTCCGACACCTTTAGGAATTTAACACAGTTGGACCATCTCTCCAGAAAATTGTGAAGAAAAGGCATACATGTGGAATTCTTTGATACTATAGTTTGAAGATTTCTGAGCCCAACCAGTGGGTTTCATAAATAGGAGAGACTTTTATAAGCCCTTGAAAAGTTCAGTTGATTAAAGTTTGAGGAGGGTGGAGAAGAGAGAGAGAGAATGAGAGAGAGAGAGAGGGAGGAGAGAGAAGAGAAGACAGAAGAGAGAGAGAAAAAGAGATTCTGGGTTTGTCTCCCAGAATTAATGACTCAGTAAGTATGGAATGGAATCTGAGAATTTGTATGTCTTCGAGGTTCTCAAATCTTGTTAATGCTATTGGTCTAATAATCACATTTGAGAATCATTGATACAATCAGACATATCTTTAGCCATGTTGCATTTCTGTGAGTTGCTTGATCCAATGCACAGTTCATTGAAAGTGATTCTGGGGAGGCTAAAAAAGATATACAGAAGTTTAATGCATAGCACGTTTGTATAGTATCTAGAGGGTGTTTCCAGGCATTTCCAAGAGAGGTTGTTAAAAATATGTCCTGCAAAATAAGAGGCTTATATTTTATTGATTGATGCTTACCTTTGACATGATCCACCCCGACCGCTGATTCACAGTAAATATTAGAAGATCTAAGAAATAATACATTAACAAACTTGAGCAATAAATAGTAAGTAGGAATATTCCAAGCCTACTAGGTAACAATTTGAGGATTAGCTCCCTGACAAGTATTTTAAACTAATTTATTCTGTGTTGCTAGCCAAATGCTAAAATGGGGGTTACCTTGTATTTTACTATTGATGTATACCTGCTATTAAAGATAGATCAGTGTTGGAATTATTTTGTTGTTGTTCATGAGATACATTATGTTTTTATTTCAGAACTGTTCGTCATTTGGCACAGGAGCAGTTCTTTTTAATGTGCACCAGATGTTGCATGGGACACAGGCCTCTGCTTTTCTTCATTACTTTACTCTTTACCATATTGGGGGTGAGACGTTTTCAAATGAACTTATCAATATAAATGCATTCTTAACATGAGAGACATTCAGAAAGTTACTACGATAGCTTTTATTGTATTTAAAACAGGCATAATTAATAAATGCAGTATTGTATTTTTTACTATTTGTAGATTGGCTTTTTGTTTTTTTACAGTCTTTGGGAAAATTATAGTACATCTTGGAAAAATACATAGTACGTCTATAGATGTATTATATATTATATATATAGTACATCTATAGAAAAAAATATAGCACATCTTTGTCATTTATGAAATATTGCCAATTTTAATTTTTCTGAGTTTAAAAAATTATATGGACTCTTGAGTGTAGACTTGTGAATTCATGTTGTTTTAATTTAATATTTCAGAGCACAGTAAGAGAGAGGGGTAAATATTCAGGCGATTATTTCACACTTTTACGGCACCTTCTCAATTATGCTTACAATGGCAATATTAACATACCTGATGCTGAAGTTCTTCTTGTCAGTGAAATTGATTGGCTCAAAAGGATTAGGGTAAGTTGAATAGTATTTAGTTTATTATGTCACGATCAAATCAACTGTCTTATTAAAAGGAGGTTTGTAGTCTTTTATTTAGTCTCTATTTTTATTTGACAACTTAGGAGAATAAATTCTCAAAATGCCTCTGAGAATAAATACAAACAAAATGTGTACTTTTCACTAGTGAATTGGTAACTTAGATTCATAGAAACAAACATAGCTAGTTTTGTTCAATGTGTTTTACTTTTCTTGGAACTTGGAATGCTGATAATTCTGTTTCGTTCACTTTGGTGTTTCATGGCCTTTTTTTGGGAAATTATCACATTTGAAGACTTTTTTAAAAAATCAAATTTGAGAGATTGGTATTTGCATTGAACCATCTGATATCTTACTTTCACAGAGTTCTGTGAGAGTATATTTCTAAAGTGTGTGGCTTTGGGCTTCAGGTTAGCGTTCTTCTAGTAGATTATAAAGCTTACTTACAGAACGTGGTTTTTGAACCCTGGCTATTGACATCGTGTACCCAGATAATTCCTTTTGGGGAGGAGCTTTGCTGTGCATTGTAGGATGTTGCGCAGCATCTTGGGTCTCTTCCACTCAGTGCTGTAGTAACCTCCTTTCCTCATGGTTGTAAATCCCAAATATGTTTGTGTCTTGTGGTAGCAAAATTGCTTACATTTACTGTTCTGGAGAGTTTTCAAAAAGAAATAGGAAACCACATGAACGGTTTGGGGAAGTTGTATAGAAGATCTCATTTCCCTCCAGCTCTCTGTTGTCCTAACTCCCTGTCCTTTTCTATCTCCATGTTGTTCAGTTGGGCCTATAATATTTTTCCTTTTGCAGGATAATGTTAAAAACACAGGTGAAACAGGTGTCGAAGAGCCAATACTGGAAGGCCACCTTGGGGTAACAAAAGAGTTATTGGCCTTTCAAACTTCTGAGAAAAAGTATCACTTTGGTTGTGAAAAAGGAGGTGCTAATCTCGTTAAAGTAAGTACTTTTTTTTTTCTTTTTCTTTTTTTGAGATGGAGTCTCACTCTGTGCCCCAGACTGGAGTGCAGTGGTGCCATCTCTGCTCACAGCAGCCTCTGCCTCCCAGGTTCAAGCGATTCTCCTGCCTCAGCCTCCCAAATAGCTGGGACTACAGGCATGTGTCACCACACCTGGATAATTTTTGTATTTTTGGTAGAGACATGGTTTCACCATGTTGGCCAGGCTGGTGTTGACCTCCTGACCTTAAGTGATCTGTCCACCTCTGCCTCCTAAAGTAGGTGAGCCGCCGCGCCCAGCCTCTTTAAGGTAAGTTCTGAATTTTGGTACTGAACTTCTTATCATGACCTTATAAATGTTAGCAAATCTGTCTGATTGAGCTCTGTATAATGTGTTTGAGACATAATCTTTATGTTTTTTCTTTTTTCTTGTCCCACTTCTCTTTTAAAAAGGATCTCTGAAGAGGTTGACATAATTAAATATCTCATTTAATTTTACTTGAGAAACTTTAAAATGTATCCCTCACTTTAAGAGATTTTGTAAAGTAATTACAAATCAGAGTTACGATAAAGTGGTATGAAAAGTCAGTAAGCAGCATTGATTGATTTTCATGTTAAATAAATCTCAATTTTTCTTGACTAGATTTCTAAATGAGAGAAATTTCCATCTTGCAAAACTTCATTTTTTATACAATATTTCTTGGTGAGCTTCTGTATATGTCATGCAGTTCAAGAAAAAAAATAACTTTGATGCATTCTGTTCCTATTTGAAATGAATTTGTTTCTGTTTATATCTGATTAAAGAAATAAATTTATTTAGAATGTCACTTTTCTTTGGTATAAAATTTTTTAAATCACTTCAAAAAATCTAATCTGGAAAACTGACTACATTTATTAATTGTACGCAGGGATTGTTTTGTGGGGTTTTCTTTTGTTTTCAGATATAATGAGATACTTAATTATGTCAAATAATTATTAAAGTATTTCCTTTGAAGAGACATGTTGTTCCTAACCTATATTTTCTACTAATAACATGTAATGTCTTTTTCTAACTTACTAGGAATTAATTGATGATTTCATCTTTCCCGCATCCAAAGTTTACCTGCAATATTTAAGAAGTGGAGAACTACCAGCTGAGCAGGCTGTTCCAGTCTGTAATTCACCTGTTACCATCAGTGCTGGTTTTGAGCTACTTGTAGCATTAGCTATTGGCTGTGTAAGGAATCTCAAACAGATAGTAGACTGTTTGACTGAAATGTATTACATGGGCACAGCAATAACTAGTGAGTATTTTAAATAATAAAGCGTTTTGTTCATTAATAATACTTCAGTTTAAAATTTTATTTGACATTTTAGAAAAAATTAACTTGTGATGGATTTTTTTTGATCCAATGAGTTTAACATTTTTTAGCTGTCAGATATATAATTAAAACCACTTTAGTCAGAGAACATTAATTCAGAAAAATTTTTATATGTCTTTTAAATGCTCCTTTATAGTTTGTTTAGATGAGTTTTACTTAATCATATGTGAAATAAAACCACATAACAGGAAGGCAAATTTAATGCCATAAAAAGTTTATATTTAAAATGTATGTATTGAAAAGATTTTCATAATCCTAACACTGAAGCTTAATGTTATTTTAGTTGAATTCTAAGGAAGGTATGGTTTTAAAGATCACAATGTGAGAAGAGAACATTTGAGTGTATTTTACTAAGTTCTAAATGCCTATATCAGTCCCACAAAGTGAGTACCTATGTTCAGATCTTACATAGAACTGAAACTCAGAGTGGAAGATGGTGTAAGTAAAATAACAGATAATAATATAAAATTTAGTTCATTTTAAGGAAAAAACGAGGGCTTAAAAATATAATTAATAACAGCATTCATTATAAATCTTTAATTAATGAATATGAATTTATCTTTGCTTATGCCTTTCTCTGGGTGAGAATGTTTTCAGTCACATTGGAGGATTTTGTAGCTAAACTCCCTGCAGATCTGCAAAGGGTCAGATCTTTTTTTGTCGTTTTGAATCTGCATAGAGAGAAGAGTTTCTTCTTTTGAGACAAAGTCTCACTCTTGTTCTCCAGTCTGGAGTGCTATGGCGCGCTCTCAGCTCACTGCAACCTCCGCCTCCTGGGTTCAAGCAGTTCTCCTGCCTCAGCCACCCAAGTAGCTGGGATTACAGGTGACTGTCACCACACTCGGCTAATTTTTGTATTTTTAGAGAGACAGGGTTTCATTATGTTGGCCAGGCTGGTCTAGAACTCCTCACCTCCGGTGATCCACCCACCTTGGCCTCCCAAAGCGCTGAGTTTACATGTGTGAGTCACTGCCTTGCCTGGCCAAGAGTTTCTTTTTTAAAAACACTTCTTTTGTTAATTTATTCAGCTAATGTATTTATGTGGTAAGTATGTAGTTTCAAAAGAGTTTATTTTTTAGAAACACTTGTTTATTTTACTAAAGTTTATACCTGGTAAATATGTATTTTCAAATATAAAAGAGGATACATGTTAACAATTATTAACTTCCTACAGGTTTTATGTTTCCAGTCCAGAGATTATCTTTGTCCATTTATATGTATGTATAGCTATTTGTTTTGTACAAATGAGAATATACAAGATACAATATTGTTAATTTTGTTTTCTACTTTGTAACACACCTGTCAGCACATGAAGGTCTGTATAATTCTGTTTTTTAGCCACATAACTTGCAGTTCAATGTGCTCCAATTTGTGTAATTCATCTCTGATGCTGATTGATGTTTAAGTTGTTTTGGTTTTATGCAAGGAAGAGAGGGATTTATAGTTCTCACAGTGATTTGAAATACACCATCCCATTGACTTTATCTCACAATAAAACTGGATATCGTCAAAGCAATGATCACTATTTACTAAGGAAGGAAACAGATATTTACATGAAGGTTATACTTTTTTAAGAATCAGAACCAGGACTTGACAAAGTCAAGTTTGTATTGTATACAATACTTACATTGTAAATAAGACAAAGTGGTCCTATATACAATTAAAAGTGAGAAAACCATAGTATTTTGTTTATATAGAGTTCTGACCACAGTGAATTCAATACACTTAGGTACAGAAGTTTTTTGTTGTTGTTTTTGTTTTTGAGAGGGAGTCTTGCCCTATTGCCAGGCTGGAATGCCATGGTGCGATATCAGCTCACTGCAACCTCTGCCTCCCGGGTTCAAGCGATTCTCCTGCCTCAGCCTTTCTAGTAGCTGGGACTACAGGCGCATGCCACCACACCCAGCTAATTTTTGTATTTTTAGTACAGACGTGGTTTCACCATGTTGGCCAGGCTGGTCTGAAACTGCTGAACCCATGATCTGCCCGCCTTGGCCTCCCAAAGTGCTGGGATTACAGTCGTGAGCCACCATGCCCGGCTAGAAGTTTTTAATTAGTAAAATAATAATGGTTAACACAGCCTGTGTTTAACACACGGAAATTTAATGCTATACCATCTTGTTTTTTTTAGACAGAGTCTCTCTTCGTCGCCCAGGCTGGAGTCACTGCAGCCTTTGTCTCGTGGGTTCAAGCGATTCTCCTGACTCAGCCTCCCAAGTAACTGGAATTATAGGCGTGTGCCACCATATTCAGCTAACTTTTGCATTTTCACTAGAGACAGGGTTTCACCATATTGGTCAGGCTGGTCTTGAACTCCTGAACTCAGGTGATCTGCCTGCGTTGGCTTCCCAAACTGCTGGGATGACAGGCGTGAGGCACTGGCCAATATTATACCATCTTATATTACTCTTAAAACTGTTACAGAAACAGTATCATTAAAAACATGAACTTAACAAGGTCTGTAGTTAAAATTTGTATGGTGGCTCATGTTGTTGCTGTGAAAATTTAAAATACTGTTTCAAAGTGGCTGTGGTGGTAAAGGAGTTGTTGCTATTATTAATTTGTTAGCCTGAAAACGGTGAACAGAATCACTGTTTTCATAGTATAAGCGTCTTTTCTCTTTTTAACTCAGCTTGTGAAGCACTTACTGAGTGGGAGTATCTGCCTCCTGTTGGACCCCGCCCACCAAAAGGATTTGTGGGACTCAAAAATGCTGGTGCTACGTGTTACATGAACTCTGTGATCCAGCAGCTATACATGATTCCTTCTATCAGGAACAGTATTCTTGCAATTGAAGGCACAGGTAGTGATTTAGACGATGATATGTTCGGGGATGAGAAGCAGGACAGTGAGGTAAATTTTAATTACTGTTTTCTTTGAAGAGTCTGATAGCAGATGCTGTTGTTCTCCCTCAGATTACTGTACTTTCATGGGATGTTATGGGGACTACATTTTGATGATACAGACAGAATCTCTGAGATACTACATCTGGCATACTTGTAGTACTCACTATCTAATAGACTTGAAACTCCAGTTGATAATTAAACACTGTTTTTTTGTTTGTCTCCAAAGCACAGTTAATGTAATCGCATTTTGTGTGACATGGTAAATGTAATTCGATATTTGAAAAATGATGAATCTATTTATTTTTAATAATTACATTTTCATTGTCTTGTTTTTTAAAATATGTTATTTAATTTCTTTCACTTTTTATATTGTCTGTGTTTCATAAGCTGTACTTATTTTTAGGATTCTCTATTTTTCTCAAGTTAGAGCTCTTTTTGCTAAGGAAACAAATTTGTTTCTCAACTAATGCTTCATGGACCTGTTAACAATATTAGTTAACAATTGCAATCAGGCTGCCTATGAAATGTATCCAGTTGAAAATAAAGCATTAAAAAAGTTAGGTTTTGGTGGCAGATTACATATTTAAGATGCAGGTCTTAAATACATGTATATGGAAAATTTAAAGTTTCGGTCATATTTTGGCGGGGCATGGTGGCTCATGCCTATAATCCCAGCACTTTGGGAGGTCAAGGCGGGCAGATCACCTGAGATGGGGAGTTTGAGACCACCCTGACCAACATAGTGAAACCCTGATTTTACTAAAAGTACAAAAATCAGCCAGGTGTGGTGGCACATGCCTGTAATCCCAGCTACTTAGGAGGCTGAGGCCAGAGAATCGCTTGAACTCGGGAGGCAGAAGTTGCAGTGAGCTGAGATTGTGCCACTGTACCCCAGCCTGGGTGACAGAGTGAGACTCTATCTGAAAAGAAAAAAAAAGTTTCGGTCATGTTTATACTCAGACTGTTTATCTTTTACTTTTCTGCATATATGTTGATAGGAACTAAATGCAGAAATCAAACAGTTTAACTGCAGGAAATGGTTCTCCAATTTCTACATTTCTTCTCTTCAGTGGTCAGAAATAGTTTGAGTTTCAGATTGTAGTATATATCATTTATGGAGATTACAGACACTTGCTTCTGCCTTTCAAGATCTAATAAATCACACCATCCAGGCATTCCCATCTGGGTAACTATACTTATAGTAGAATCTCCATGTGGGTTGTTCACCAATACCAGGTTAAGAGCTACTACTGAAAGGAAATTGGAAATTAAGTCCTAGTTGTATAGCGCATGTTACCCGTAGGGTGTTGAATTTAAAACAGATAGGGATGGCTAATCATACTGACAAGAAGTAAATAAGGCCAACAGAACATTAAATTTCAGATTAGGTCACCCACGTTTGTGCTTGGTTGCTTGTACTTTATGTTGTCTCAGCACTGTGCTGTGGCATGCATGTGTCTGCCTACTTTTTCTATGCAATGAGCTTCTCCAGGGCAGGAACTGGGTATTATTTATTTCTGTATCACAAATATCAGATACAAAGCAAAGCGTATAGAAACATGTTAGATATTTGTAAAGCAGCTGTATTTTGCTCTGTAGCTACAATGAGATTATGACCTTTGGAGCTTCTGTATATGCTCCCGTACCTTCCACAACTACTCTTAATAACTGTATTTATTGTTATTAATTGTGATAACATTACATAAATTACCTCATGAATCTGGGAAAATGCATTATCCTCACAAGAAAATACTGAGTCCTAGGAAGACCAGGTAACTTATTCCCCTGAAGTTACTTATGGCAGAGCACTCATGTGTCTTTATTCCTGTCTACTTGACCAAACTTTACTATATTACACTACCTCTAATGTATGTTTTTTTAACTATTCTTTTATGATAACTTATCTGTGAAATCTTTTATCATAATCCATCTGTGAAATGAGCACTAATATTAAAAATTAAGTGCTTTGGAAGTAAGAAATATGAAAAAATGCATAGCATTTCATTTACTAACTTCTGGTATT
Organism: Hylobates moloch; assembly: GCF_009828535.3. NCBI lineage: Eukaryota > Metazoa > Chordata > Mammalia > Primates > Hylobatidae > Hylobates > Hylobates moloch. The sequence goes on along the minus strand of NW_026652300.1, from coordinate 6,214,246 downwards.
TGTTTCAACTTCTTTCGTTTTACTGTTAAACTTAGATTAGCTCATCAATAATGTCTTTTGGTCTCTAGAGTAATGTTGATCCCCGAGATGATGTATTTGGATATCCTCATCAATTTGAAGAGAAACCAGCATTAAGTAAGACAGAAGATAGGAAAGAGTACAATATTGGTGTCCTAAGACAGCTTCAGGTCATCTTTGGTCATTTAGCTGCTTCCCGACTACAATACTATGTACCCAGAGGATTTTGGAGACAGTTCAGGTAAATTATGGGTGGGTGATCATTTAAGTTTCACGAAAACGTCAATACAGTAAACTTAAATGTAGCTTAGAATACATAATTAGTTTTATATTTAATATATAAACTGTACTAATATTCTAACTATCCTTCTTGGTCATAGTTCTGTTTTATTATCCCAATAGAAAGAGGTAAAATATGTCACAGTAAAGAAAGGCACTGTGTTCTTTAATCTCTCAAGATATAATTTACTTCTTCATTTTGGAAGACTTATCAATTATATAAAAGCAGCAAGGCGCGGTGGCTCACGCCTGTACTCCCAGTGCTTTTGGAGGCCAAGGCTGGTGGGTCACCTGAGGCCAGAAGTTCAAGACCAGACTGACCAACATGGAGAAACTCGATCTCTACCAAAAATACAAAATTTGCCGGGTGTGGTGGCGCATGCCTGTAATCCCAGCTACTCGGAAGGCTGAGGAAGGAGAATCATTTGAACTCAGGAGGTACAGGTTGCAGTGAACCAAGATTGCGCCATTGCACTCCAGCGTGAGGAACAAGAAGAAACTCAGTCTTAATAAAAAATTATATAAAAGCAAAATACTAAAACGTAGTCATCCCCTTGCTTAAACAGCTCTCTGCTGAAGCAAATGTCAAATATATTGTTTTATCTATATAGATTGTTTTATATATCTCTAACATTTTTCTTTAAAAAGATGATCATGGTACGTTATCACATATAATAAAAATTACTTTATAATCTTGGAAAACATGGCAAAACCCTGTCTCTACAAAAAAATGCAAAAATTAAGCATGGTAATATGAACCTGTAGTCTCAGGTCCTTTAGTGGGTGGAATGTCATTTCATTCACTAACTTTTGTTCTTAGTTTATTTCAACTTCTTTCATTATAAGTTAGATTAGTGCATTAATGATATCTTCTGGTCTCTGGAGCAGTGTTGGTGCCCAAGGTGATGTATCATAATCACCTTGAAGACCAGCATTACTCATAAACAAATGAACATTTTCACCACTAGAAAGGAAGTCCCCCTTCCTAGTCTGGCAACAAAAAATATATGTGTATATTATATATTATCATATACTGTATATATTTTATATAAATATAACTATATTTTTATATATATAGGTATATTTTTCTTTACAAATTTGTTAAGTGATGATTCCCTAACATCCTCCAAAAGTGACCAATAAAATTTGGCCTCTTTTTAGGTTTGGAAAACCTCAATTAGGCCAGCTGCAGTGGCTCACACTAGTAGCCCCATCACTTTGGGAGGCCAAGGCAAACAGATCACTTGAGCCCGTGAGTTCAAGACCACCCTGGGCAACATGGCAATACCCCATCTCTACTAAAAATGCAAAAACTTAGCTGGGCGTGGTGGCCTGTGCCAGTAGTCTCAGCCACCTGGGACGCTGAGGCAGGAGGATCACCTCAACCGTGATGGAGCCACTGCCCTCCAGCCTGAGCAGCAGAGTGAGACCCTGTCTCAAAAAAAAACAAAGAAAGAGCTCTTGAAATTGTCTTTTTTTGTTTGTTTGTTTCACCTATTTTATCAAGGCCTACTTTGTGTCATACATGGTACTAAACACTGTAGCACAACTTTTTACTATATACTGTAATACATGCTCTTCCTAGTGTGTAGAAAAATACTGCTGCCCCTCATAAGAATTTAGAGTTCTTTCAACAAGGTACTTCCTAGATAGCTCAGAGATAGGAAAAGAAAGGGCTTTTCTGATTTCTGAGCTGCTTTTTCTGTTGCACTTATGGCAGCTACCCTTATTTGTATTAGCATATCACTTTGATTCCTTTTGAAAGTCACAAACTTACAGTACACTGACTCCCCATTATCTCTCTCAGTATAAATTTCTTTATTCTGTAGCTGAGCTGTAAGCCTAGATTATAAGTATGATACGCATATATAATTCTTCTTTTCCTCTTTCAGTTATGTAACTTCACATGTGCCTTGCTCTCCCTTTTACCTGTTTCAACTACTTTTTTCTTTCCCTAGCTTGTGCTTTCTTTACCTCAAGAGTTTTTTCTGCAATCTAGTCAACAATTCTGTTCTTTTTCTTTTTTTTTTTTTTTTTGAGACAGAGTCTCGCTCTGTCGCCCAGGCTGGAGTGCAGTGGCACAGTCTCGGCTCACTGCAAGCTCTGCCTCCCGGGTTCACGCAATTCTCCTGCCCCAGCCTCTCCGAGTAGCTGGGACTACAGGCGCCTGCCACGGCGCCCGGCTAATTTTTTTGTATTTTAAGTAGAGACGGGGTTTCACCGTGGTCTCGATCTCTTGACCTCGTGATCTGCCCACCTCGGCCTCCCAAAGTGCTGGGATTACAGCCGCGAGCCACCGCGCCCGGCCGACAATTCTGTTCTTGTTCTTCCAATTTACTATAACACTTTTAAGTTTGTCTTCAAATCTTTTACTTAATGATATATGTGTGATAATTGAATACACAGTTACATAATTATATACATTATTATAGAGGAATTTCATACACACATATATAGATATATATAGTTTTGCTTCTTTATAATCTGTATTTAAATGTATTAAGCTAAAATGTGTTTGTACTTAAATTATGTGTGTTTTTGTCCTCGCAGTGATTCTGTCCAAATAATTGTGGAGCTCACAATTTGTCCTAACACATTTATGTTACACAAACTCTAGACACATATGTTCCTAATACATTTTTTTCTTTTGTGGTAAAGTTCTCATAAAATTTGCCATTTTAACCATTTAATAGTGTACAATTCAGTGCTTTTTGGTACATTCAGAATTTTTGTGGAAGTATCACCACCATTTGGTTCCAGGACATTTTCATCACCGAAAAAAGAGGTTCCCTGCTCATTAAATACTCATTCAGCCCACTTTTCTCTTCTTCCTACCCTGGCAACAAAAAATTACTTTTCTCTATTTATAGGTTGCATATTTTTGATATTTCTTGTAATTTAATCACAGAATATATGGCCTTTCTGTCTAGCTTCTTGTGTTAAACATGGTGTGTTAAAGGTATGTCCATTTTGTAACGTATCGGCACTTTGTTCATTTTATGGCTGAATTATATTTCATTGTATGACTAGACCATGTTTTGTTTATTTATCCGTTGATTACCTTTAGATGATTTCCGTCTCTGGGCTATTGTGAATAATGCCTCTGTGAAAATTCATGAACAAGTTTGTGTGTGGATGCGTGTTTCATTTCTTTTTGGAGTAGACCTAGAAATGCGGTTACTGGGGCATGTGGTAATTCTATGTCTAACTTTTTGTGGAGCCACCAAATTGGTTTCCAAAGCCCCTGCAGAATTTTACATTTTCTTTTTTTTTTTTCCTTGAGAAGTAGTCTCACTCTGTTACCCAGGCTGGAGTACAGTGGCGCAATCTCAGTTCACAGCAGCCTTTACATTCCCAGGTTCAAGCAACTGTCCTGCCTCAGCCTCCCTGCCTCAGCTCCTGAGTAGCTGGGACTACAGACGTGCTCCACCAGCACTCCATCACAGCTAATTTTTGTATTTTCAGTAGAGACAGGGTTTTTGGTAGAGATGAGGTTTGGCCTTGTTGGCCAGGCTGGTCTCAAACTCCAGATCTCAGATGATCCACTGACCTTGGCCTCCCAAAGTGCTGGTATTATAGGTGTGATCCACTGGCGCTGGTCCAGATATTTATATTTTCTGTCAGCAAATTATGAAGGTTACAGTTTCTCTATATCTGTCAACACTTGCTATTTCCTTACTTTTAGTATATCCGTCTTGAAATACGTGAAGTGTATCTTATTTTGAATTTGATTTGCATTTCCCTAATGACTGTTAGTACTGTTGAGCATTTTTCATATACTTATTAGCAATTTCTGTACTTTTTTGAGGAAATGTCTGTTCAAATACTTTTCTCATTTTTCGATTGCCTTTTGTTGTTGCGTTGTAAGACTTCTTTGTATCTTTTTTGTGTATTTGTGATAGTAGGCCCTTAAAGATAAATTATTTAGAAATACTTTCTCCCATCTGTGGATTATCCTCTCAGTATCTTTATAGTACACTTTATGCTTAAAAGGTTTTTCTTTTTCAGAGTGTTACTCTGTCATCCAGGCTGGATTGCAGTGGTGCAATCTTGGCTCACTGCAACCTCTGCCTCCCAGATTCAAGCAGTTCTCCTGCCTCAGCCTCCCAGTTGGCTAGGACTACAGGCCCATGCCACCCACCCAGCTAATTTTTGTATTTTTATTAGAGACGGAGTTTTACCACATTGGCCAGGCTGGTCTTGAACTCCTGACCTCAGGTGATCTGCGCACCTTGGCCTCCCAAAGTGCTGGGATTACAGGCGTGAGCCACAGCACCCGGCCAATAGTTTTAAATTTTGATGAAATCATACTTACCTTTTTTTTCCTTTTCATTTTCAGGCTCCTCCTGTGATTTACTATTTCTATCGTGGCAGAATGTGCATAACATAAAAATTCACCCTTTTAATAGATTTTAGTTGTCCAGGTCACTGACATTATATACCTTTACGCCACTATATCTGAAGGTTTTTCATCTTTTTTTTTTTTTTTTTTGAGACGGAGTCTTGTTCTGTCGCCGTGCTGCAGTGCAGTAGCATGATCTCGGTTCACTGCAACCTCCACCTCCCGGGTTCAAGCAATTTTCCTGCCTCAGCCTACCAAGTAGCTGGGATTACAGGCTCCTGCCACCACACCCAGCTAATTTTTGTATTTTTAGTAGAGACAAGGTTTCACCATGTTGGCCAGGGTGGTCTGGAACTCCCAACTTCAGGTGATCCACATGGCTCTGCCTCCCAAAGCACTGGGATTACAGGCTGAGCCACCGTGCCCTGCCAGTTTTTCTTCTTTTAAATTGAAACTTTATATTCATTAATAATAACTCCCTCATATCCCCGTATTGATTTTGGGGTTCTGATTTGGAAACTTTGTTCAATTATTTTATCATAGTGATGCATACTTGTGTGTAATCCTTAGGATTTCAATTTGGCTGCTTTTTGTTTCTTATTTCTTTAATGATTGTCTAGGAGAATTACTATGTCAAATAGAAGTGGTAAAAGTGGGTATCTTTTTTTTTCTTTTCTTTTTTTTTTGAGACGGAGTCTCACTCTGTCACCCAGGCTGGAGTGCAGTGGCGCAATCTTGGCTCAGTGCAAGCTCCGCCTCCCGGGTTCACGCCATTCTCCTGCCTCAGCCTCTCCGAGTAGCTGGGACTACAGGCGCCCGCCACCACGCCCAGCTAATTTTTTGTATTTTTTAGTAGAGACGGGGTGTCACCATGGTCTCGATCTCCTGACCTCGTGATCCGTCCGCCTCGGCCTCCCAAAGTGCTGGGATTACAAGCGTGAGCCATCGCGCCCACCCAAAAGTAGGTATCTTTGAGTTGTTCCTGGTCTTAGAGGAAAAGCTCTTAGTCATTCATCATTAAAACCTTGCTTTAGATAAGCTTGTCCAACCTGCCTTATTTCATTGTTAGGTTTTGTTTTGTTTTAGGCTAAAAGCAGCCTGAAGCCATGGGTTTTTAGTTTCTTTGTCTAGTGATAAGATAAAAGAGGGTGAGGAAGGAACTTCACCAGCCCATCAAGAAACAGAAACTCAGAACCCATGAGTGTATTCTCTCCCTTGGACAATCCTGCGTTATACCATATTTAAATATTGACTCAATATGAATCAAAGCTAAACATAAGAAATAAAATTTTAAAAGTTTAAAGGAAAAATTTATGACATTGGATTTGGCAGTGATTTGTTTGATTATATCAAAAGTACAGGCAGCAGAAGAAAAAGTAGATAAAGAATAAAAGTCATATTCTGATGTCCAGTGAAAATATCTCTTAGTAGTTAGTGGGATTATACATTTATTCTCATGAGAATGGAAGCTTGTGAAGAAATTTCTAAATTCTGTCAAAAGTTTTGGCAGAAAGGTAGTTAAACACAGGGACACATGGAATTGCAAGAAAGAATACAAACGGGAAATGGTATGTATAGTAGTCTTATTTTTCTTTCCTAGTTTGTTTAAATGTCTATGAGTATTGAAAGTAAAAATAACATTAAGGGGTAATTATGCATGGTTTTAGTATGTTTGACAATTATATATGGAGAAAAGTAAATGCTTATTATCTGGCTGTGAAGCTTCTGTATCTTAATGGAAGTGGTAAAATATTAACACTGTGATAATGTAATTCATAAGGCAACTGTATATAATTTATACATATATTCTATATATGTATTTACATACATATATATTTGTGTGTATATGTAAAATTACACAGACATAGCTAAATGTACATACAGAAATAAGTACAAGTAAAACCTAGAGAAATCTAATTTAAGATTTTGGCTTGTACCAATAATAGTATCCCAATCGTGATACTATATTACCTAGTTTTGCAAGATGCTATTGCTGGGGAAATTGGGTAAAAGATATCTTTATTATTTATTAGAATAGAGAAACAGAGAAAACAGTATCTCTGTTATTTCTTAAAACTCCATGTGATTCTACAATTATCTCAACTTTTGTTAAAAAAAAAAAAAAATCCAAGCTTGGAAAAAGAAAACAAAGTCACTAGCCAAGAAAAATTGAAAGAACCATCCCAAGTAACTTCGGAAAACAGTATATTGAGTAGGTACTGTAAAGCTAAATAAAAAGAACTATACAGAAGTACTAATCTCTGCAATTCTAGTTCCCAGTGTTACCAATTCTGGAACTACTTTAGATGTTTATTAGGGGTGAACAAATCTAGTATAGATAATAACAGCCAGGATTGTAATTTTTGTAAAGATAAGTTACAGGTAAGGGAAGGTAGGTGGCTTGAGTGAACACTGGTATGTAGTTGTAGTCATGTTTATTTTAAACTACATATGTGATGTGATATGTATGTATGCTTCTTGGTGGTTGTGTTTTTGTTTGTTTGTTTGTTTCGAGACAGAGTCTTGCTCTGTAGCCCAGGCTGGAATACAGTGCTGTAATCTCAGCTCACCGCAATGTCCACCTCACAGGTTCAAGTGATTCTCCTGCCTCAGCCTCCCAAATAGCTGGGATCGCAGGCACCTATCACCATGCCCAGCTAATTTTTTTTTTGTTATTTTTAGTAGAGATGGGGTTTCACCATGTTGGCCAGTTGGTCTTGGACTCCTGACATCAAGTGATCTGCCCCCATCAGCCCCTCAAAGTGCTGTGATTACAGCTTGAGCTGAGCCACCATGCTGTCCTGTATATATGTTTTTAAGTTTAGACACATACATACAGATAGGTGTAGCAATAGAGATATGTGTGTGTGAGCATTGATGTGGTATATACACATATATTTCCAAGTTCTGTACACTGAGAATGTCTAAAAATAATGACCCCAATGACATAGGTGTCTAGCAGTTGATATCTAGAGCTTAATTTGTACATAGGTATCTAGCAGTTGGTTTCTAGAGCTTAATTTGTAAGTACCATTTTCTGATAGAAAGGAACCAGACCTGCTTGGAAAGTTGGTTTGTTCCCAGGCAGGAGCAGATACTATGAGCACATTGGCCTAGATGCAAGCCATTAAGGAAATTGTCAAAAAAGAAAAGAAATAATATCAAGTAGGCATAGGAGCCAACTGAAAAGCTCTCATGTTTAATATTGAAACAATTTTAGGAAAAAGATAAATAATGTATTAGATTATAATACTTAACATAAAATAAATACTCATACTGATACAAGCAAATAACTGAATAATTACATAAATGAAGGAAACAGAGTGACACCATTAGAGCATCACAGTAATAACTGATGCAAGAAAGATTCACTGATTACCAAAATTAGTGGGGAATAGTTGAATGGTAAACAGTGTATTTTCTTTTCTTTTTTTTTTTTTTTGAGATGGAGTTTCACTTTTGTTGCCCAGGCTGAAGTGCAATGGTGTGATCTCGACTCACAACCTCCACTTCCCAGGTTCAAGCGATTCTCCTGCCTCAGCCTCCCAGGTAGCTGGGATTATAGGCGTCTGCCACCACACCCAGCTAATTTTTTGTGCTTTTAATAGAGACAGGGTTTCACCATGTTGGTGAGGCTGGTCTCGAACTCCAGACCTTGGGTGATCCACCAGCCTGAGCCTCCCAAAGCGCTGGCATTACAGGCATAAGCCACCATGCCAGGTCAGTAAATAGTATATTTTCATGTAGGAGTTATTAACCTGTTTTCCACCTTAAAACTAGGGGAGCAGCCAGGTATGGTGGCTTATGCCTGTAATCCCAGCACTTTGGGAGGCCAAGATGGGCAGATCACTTGAGCCCAGGAGTTCAACACTAGCCTGGCCAACATGGTGAAACCTCCATTTCTCCTAAAAATACAGAAATTAGCTGGGCATGGTGGTGCACACCTGTAGTCCTAGCTACTCAGAAAGCTGAGGGAAGAGGATCGCTTGAACCCGATATGTTGAGGCTGCAGTGAGCTGTGATTACTTTGCTGCACTCCAGCCTGGACAATAGGGCAAGATCCTATCTTAAAAAAAAGAAAAATGAAAAAAAAAAAAAAAAAAAGAAAAAATACAGTGGAGAAAATAGTAAATTAAACCCAAAACAAGCAAAGATATTTCAGAAGTACTAGAAACCAATGAAATTGAAAAAAAAAAGTGATAGAGAAAGAAACTTCAGAGTAGTGCTAAAAATGAAAACAATATGTTTTTACTTCTTGTCAGCTTGAAGTAATTTGGACTTAATTTGCCTCCTTTGGTGAAACAGTTTTTTAAAAATATACAGATAAAGTACATTATGGCTTCAACACATTAGGCATCAGACAAAAAAATATTATTCTTGAGATAGGAAACAAATAAGAGCCCTGCAGTAGCCTTAGTTAGAGTACAGTGTAGGGTGGGACATTGAGTCAGACCAATGGAATTCCTGACTTGAGGAAACACTGTGGAGAATCCAAGGAGACTAAAGCATCCAAGGTTTGTAATAGTGCATCAGAGAGCTGCATGAATTCCAGTAATCTTTATTTCTCCTTGAATATTCAAGAGAGAACTAAGCACTACATGTAAGTCAGGAAACAATTTGGAGTAAAGAAAGAAACACATGAAAGAATTAGAGGGAACAGTCTAAATTCTCATAGGAACAGGAAAAATAGCGGTTCCTCTCAGCCACATTAGAAAAACTGTTAGTTCACAGGGTATAGAGTATCTAGAAAAGCCTTGTTCAGTACCAAGGAATACTTATTCCTGTACTATGCAGTGTTTCTGACTACCTAAAGTGTGAACAGGAAAATCAAACTACGTCTCACACCAAGCTAGAGAAAGTTTAAAAGAGTACAGAATATCAAGCATTGAATAAGGTGAAATTCAAAATATCTATATCTAGTCACAGATTATCAGGCATGCAAAGAAGTAGGAACATATGACCCACCACACGAAGAATCAACAAATAGGTGGACCTGACCTAGAACTGACTCAGATGTTAAACAATAAAAACTTTTAAAAGTTTTTGTAATATATTCATATGTTCAAAAAGAGATAAGCAAAATTACAACAAAGCTCTGCAGATGAAGACTTACAAGAGATGAAAAATATGCTGAGGCTGGGCGTGGTCGAGGCTTATGCCTCTAATCACAGCACTTTGGGAGGCTGAGGCGGGTGGATCACCTGAGGTCAGGAGTTTGAGACCAACCTGGCCAACATGGTTAAACAGGTATCTACGAAAAACAGAAAACTAGCCAGGTGTGGTGGTGCATGCTTGTAATCTCAGCTGCTTGGGAGGCTGAGGCAGGAGAATCGCTTGAACCCGGGAGGTGGAGGTTTCAGTGAGCCAAAACCACGCCATTGTACTCCAGCTTGGGCAATGAGTGAAAGTCTGTCTCAAAAAGAAAAGAAAAAGATGCTAAATGAGATTAACAGCTGATAACACACTGCAGAAAAAAAGGTCTGTTAAATGTATTCATTATAAAACACAAGAGTAAAATGATTTTCTAAAAGAAAAGAGTATCACCGAGCCATGGGACAACCTTAGATGGTCTCATTAATTTCCCCAAAACAGGAGAGGGAAATACTGAAACTACAGACCACATTTCTGGTGTTAGATGCACACTTTCTAAAAATAATTTTGGAAGTTGAAATGAATAGTATTAAAAACAATACTTGATCACAAAGTGGAATATATTTTAGGAAAGCTTAGTTGGTTTAAATCAATTAATGTACTTAGATTAAACAAACTAAAAGGAAACTTATATGATCACTTCAGTAGATGTAAGAAAACATTTGACAAAATAGATTTTCCTGATAAACATCGGCAAAACTAATAGTGAAAGAAAACCCGATAAAAGGCATCTGCAAACAGCGTACAGCTATCATGTTGAATGCAAATTCATTATGGTGAGTGGAAAAGAAAAATACACAGAAATGGTGGATATTGTGTGATTGTGTTAGTATTAAAATTATAGAAAATGGAAATATTCTAATTGGCAGAAGGCACAAAGTGGTTGCTTGAGACAGGAAGAATGGGATGGCAGAGGCAAAATGGAGAGGTTAAAAAGGAAAATCATTTGAGCGTTGGATACATTCATTATCTTGATTGAGGTGATTTTACAAGGGGGTGTGTGTATATGTGTGTATTATAATTTATCCTTTATGTTTCTGTTTACTGTATATGAACACTGTTTACCAAAACAAACAAAAAACCCAACAACACTGAAAACTATTTGCAGCTTCTGAAAGCTGAACACTCAAAAAAAACTACAGAGATCAAAGAAGGTAAAAATTGATAGAAAAAAACTCACAACTATTTATTTTTCCCACAAGAACATGCAGGTACCATACTATCCCTTTAATGAAACATGAAATACTGCTAACATGTCAGTTCTTCCCAAATTGATTTATAGACCCGTTTTCTATCAGGATATTTACATATATTAATTTACCAATTATTAGCATGAAAGGAAACAGGACAAGGAAAGCTAAAACAATTTGGGAAAGAAAATGATCCAAATTGGAGAACTCCCACTGCATGATTTCAAGACTGCCATTAAAGACACAAAAATTAAAACATGGCATTAATAAAAGGATAGGCACAAAGATTAATACCATGTGTAGCTTTGGAAAATAAAGTATACTAATAAGGCTAATGTCCCAGATCATTTAATGAAAAGACTTTGCATTTTTCCCCATCTTGGGAGGAGAATACAAAGTCTTTGCTTTTAATGATCTGGGACAACTGGGCATTAATACCCTTTCCCCTAAAGTGGACCTCAACTTGTGCCTTATACAAATTTAACGCAAAATGAAACTCAGACCTAGAATGTGAGAATATTGAAGAAAAACCTTTTGTTACTTTGAATTGTTATCAAACAATATTTAGATGATAGTTCACAAATGTTGATATGTGTGACTTCATCAAAAGGAAAGCCGTATACTCTTCCAAAGACATCATTAAGAAAATGAAAAGGCATAGCATGGGAAAAATATTTGGAAAATACATACAAAATAAAGAATTTTTCTAGCTCAATATTAGAAAGTACATAATTAAAATTCTTAAAATATTTGAAAACTTAACCAAAGAAGATAAATGGTTTAAACCTGTGTTCAACATCATTATTCATTAGGGTTTTTTATGTTAAAACTGCAAGAGATACAACTGCACCCCTGTTTTTTTCTAGTGCTGGTTTGGATCAGGAGTACATGATACTCAACCATTACTGATACAGTTTTCCAAAGTTGTGATCTGTTGGGAAACTGCCAGTTTCTTACAAACTTATTCATAAACTTAATGTACAACTAAGCAGGCTGACTCCTGGATATTTACCAAAATGAATTGAAGACTAAGATATAGCCTGTATATAGGTATTTATAGCAGCTTTATCAGCAGTGCTAAATTGCTTGGGAACAACTTTTGTCCCTTGAATGACTAATAGATAAATAAATTCTGGTACATTCATGTGGTGAAATACAACACAGCAAAGAAAAAAGATTAAACTATTGACACACTGAGCTGAGTTAAGGGTTCACATTCATTATGCTAAAGGAAAGCCTCAAATCTACATCTAACGTATAGAAGCTGACAAAGATGCTGCAAGAAAATTATAGACCAGTATCCATTATAAACATTGATGAAAAATTCCACAACAAAATACTAGCAAACCCAATTCAGCAGCATGTTTAAAGAATATTATATCATGACCAAGTGGGGTTTATTCTAAGAGTATGGGGATGATTCAACATGTGAAACTAATCATTGTAATACACCATTTAATGAGCAAAAAAATAGCACATCGTCATCTCAATTGAGATACAGAAAGCATTTAACAGAACTGCCTTTCATGATAAAAACATGCAGTGAATACAGAACAGAAGGAAAACTGCGTCAGCTTAATAAAAGCCATATATAAAAAACTCTGAGCAAGCATATTTGTAATATAAAGCTTTTACTCTAAGATAACGAACAAGGCAAAGCTGCCCATTTATACCACTGCTGTTTAATATACTACTGGCAGTCCTACACAGCACAGTTAGGCAAGAAAAAAGAAGAGGCATCCACATTGGAAAAGGAGCAGAAAAATTATCTCTGTTTACACATGCTGTGATCCTACATGTATAAATTTCTGAAGATACTCCTACGAAAACTGTTGGAGTAAATAATTGAATTAGGCAAAGTAGCAGAATGCAGAGTCTCACAAAAATCAGTTGCATTTCTATACAGTAACAGTAAACAGTCCCAAAAAGAAAGTATGAAAACATATAGCCATCAAAAAATAAAATACTTAGGTATTAATTTAACCAAGGTGGTGAAGGATTTACATTGCTCTGCCATATAAGATGTGCTTGCCTCCCCTTCCCTGTCCACCATGATTGTTAAGTTTCCTAAGGCCTCTCAGTCTTACTTCCTTACAGCCGTGTGGAACCCAGTCAGTTAAACTTTTCTGTATAAAGTACCCAGTTTCAGTACTTAACAGCAGTGTGAAAACAGACTAATATGAGCAAAAGATTTGAATAAACGTTTTTTCAAGAAACATACAAATGGCTAAGAGGTACATACAAAAATGTTCACTATTACTAATCATAAAGGCAATGCACAACAAAACTATTGAAATACTATTTTAGATGTATTAGAATGATCACTATAAAAGTAACTGCTGGTGAGGCTGTGAAAAAATTGAAACCCTTGTGTACTATTGCTGGGATTGTAAAATGGTACAGCCACTGTTGAAAACAATATAGTGGTTCCTCAAAAAGTTAAAAGTGGAAGTACACTTGGGTGTGGTGGCTCACGCTTGTAATCTCAGCACTTTGGGAGGTGGAGGCAGGCAATCACCTGAGGTCAAGAGTTCGAGACCAGCCTGAAACCCCATCTCTACTAAAAATACAAAACTAGCTGGGCATGGTGGCACACACCTGTAATCACAGCTATTCAGGAGGCTGGGGCAGGAGAATCCCTTGAACTTGGGAGGCAGGGGTTGCAGTGAGCCAAGATTGCACCATTGCTCCCTGGCTTTGGCGATAAAGCAAGACTCTGTCACAAAAATCAATAAAAGTAGAATTACTATATGCTTCAGCAATTTCTCTTATTTCCCTGGTGGGTATAAACCCAGAGGAATTGAAAGCAGGGTCTCAAAAGAGTTAGTGTACACTCAGTAGTCATAGTGACATTCACAGTTGATAAATGTAAAAATATTTTTGGCTTGTATCAGCTGATAAATTGATAAATCTATATACATATTATGAAATGTTATTCCCCATTGAAGGAAATTCTGTAATATGCTACAACATAGATGAGCCTTGAGGACATTATGCTAGGTGAAATGATCCAATTATAGAAACAAATTCTGTATGATCCCACTTACGTGAGATTGTATTTATAGGTACCAAATGAATGCTCATTCTCAGAGGTTGTCAGAAGTTTTTAGGAGTTGTTTAATAGGTATAATTTCAGTTTTGCAAGATGAAGAGAGGTCTGAGATGGATGGTGGTGATGGTTGTACAGCAGCCATCATGAATGTTCTTAATTCCACTAAACTTTACACTTAAATGATTTAAAAAGTAAATGTTGTGTTGTATTTATTTTACCACAGTAATTAATATTAATTAAAAACAAAAGAATGAAGCCACATTCCAGTTCATCAGTATTCTTAAAGGGTGGCCTTAAAGTTGAATGAATACTCTAGATGTGGTACCAGATTTCTCTTTATGTATTAGTGAAGCCTAACACATTAGCATTTTACCTCTTTATTAGTTACATTGTCCTGTTGATTTGTACTGACAAACTAAAATCTCCTGGTTTTATAAAGAATCGTACTTGTTCTGTGCTCCTCTCTCTTTAATTTGCCGTCATACTTCTAAATTATCAGATTACATTTTTCCTGATTAAATTTAATGTCTTTTTTAAAAAGGATAAAAAGTAAATTATGTAAACTCTACCACAATAATGAAAAGGAGGGAAACACTAAATCTATATGCCTTCTTGTATATAATATTCTAGAAAAGGCTACTCCAGATTTATGAAGAACAGGTAAGTGGTTGCCAGGAATTAATAGCAGGAGATTCATTTGGCTTACAAAGTGCTACTATTAGGAAATTTAGGAAGGTACTTAAGAGATTGTTTGATACTCCAATTGTGGTGGTTACACAGCTGGCTGCCATTTGTAAAACTCACATCCTGTGGCTTCAACAGAGTACCTTCTATTGTATGTGAATTTTATTGTATGTATTAATATTTAAAATTTATTTTTAGATTTATAACAATTTTTTTAATTGTGAAAGTTCACCGCAAAGAAAAACACAGTGTACCACCTTAGCAAGTTCAAAATATTGCCATACCTTTTGCTAAAAATGACATTTTCTGATGCTTATTATTAGGAAAATATTGTTAGATGATAGCTTCCAGAATCACCTCTTTCAGCAGCAGTAGTTCTCATTTTGTATACTCATTATTGGTATTTTCTTAGGATTGGTTCACCTTTTATGCCTATTTAGATTGCTGAAAATATGTTTAGAAACCTTTCACTTTTCACTTGGAAAAATTGCTTTGATGAGCAATGGTAACTAAGTGGTAGGATCTTTTCACTATATCAACAAAAATAAGCAGGATAAAGTTTTAAGGCAGTAGTTAAAGCATCCACATAAGCATTAGGTTCTTTCTCATGTAAATGTCATTTTTTACTTGAAAGTGCTTGAATATACTATGCTTTAGAAAGCAAACATTATTCTAAAACTACTATCCAGCTTAGTCACACCATTTATAACTTTACACTGTAGTATCATTATTACTGTAAGCACTTCGATTGTGTTGCCTCTGCAAACATAATGGGCATTTCTCTTTTCTATGTGGGTTAAAATCTCAGCTTATGTTTGTCATTGTTATTTTTGTTGTTATAAAATATGGATATTCTAGGCACATATTATGTAACTCATTTTGTTTCATTTCCTTCTTAGGCTTTGGGGTGAACCTGTTAATCTCCGTGAACAACATGATGCCTTAGAGTTTTTTAATTCTTTGGTGGATAGTTTAGATGAAGCTTTAAAAGCTTTAGGACACCCAGCTTTACTAAGTAAAGTCCTAGGAGGCTCCTTTGCTGATCAGAAGATCTGCCAAGGTTGCCCACACAGGTAAGTGCTAATTATGTTTTTAGTGTATACTTCGTGGTTTTTTTTTTTTAAATAATAGTGTAAATCTTTCATTAGTACTTACATAAAAGCAGAGTATACCAAAAGCCTAGGACTATGAATGAATTACATTCATATGCATACTACACTATTCTAATTTTTTTCTTCCCAGGAACATTTGGTTAGTACTTTATTACTTCCTCAATTCATTCTTGTTTGCTTTGTCTTACTAACCCTATGTCTTAA
Organism: Hylobates moloch; assembly: GCF_009828535.3. Taxonomy (NCBI): domain Eukaryota; kingdom Metazoa; phylum Chordata; class Mammalia; order Primates; family Hylobatidae; genus Hylobates; species Hylobates moloch. Next base: position 6,198,214 of record NW_026652300.1, on the reverse strand, counting down.
AATGGCATTTTCCATAGATCTACACTTATTCTTTAAATAGACATTTTCTTTTTATGTTCTAACTAGCAACCAGAATATTTAGATGGAACTTCCAAAGATAATTGGCAAGACTGGAGTAGTAACCCATTATTCATGGTTTCAGTTTCCACATCATCGTTCACTTTGGGAGGCCGAGGCAGGTGGATCACGAGGTCAGGAGATTGAGACCATCCTGGCCAACATGGTGAAACCCTGCCTCTACAAAAATGCAAAAATGAGCTGAGTGCGGTGGCATGTGCCCGTAATCCCAGCTACTCTCAAAAAAAGAAAAAAAATTAAATGGAAGACTCCAGAAATAAACAATTTATGAGTTTTAAACTGTGCCCCATTCTAAATAGCGTGATCAAATTTGGGGCTGTCCTGCCTTGTCCTTCTCTGGATGTGAATCATCCCTTTTTCTAGCATATCCATACTGTCTCTGTGCCTGTTATCTACTTAGTTGCTGTCTCAGTTGTCAGATTGACTGTCAAAGATATCACACAACTTAGTTCAAATACCTCTTACTTAGTAATATTCTGGTAATTCAGATACACCAAAGAAAAGGCTAAGAGCGGCTGCTAATCTATTCCTGTGCATCATTTATAAGTTAAACATAATCAAACTTAAGTATGTATGTTTAGGAAGAAAACATAGAATATACATAGTATATAGAGTTCAATGCTATCTGAGGTTTTAGCCATCTCTTGGGTTTTGAAACATATCTCCCGAGGAAGTAACATTGAAATTACTTAAATTACGCTCAATTCTTACTATTCTTGAAAAGTGTTACATATGCTTGCACATCAAACCACTTAGCAAGATTTGACAAGACAGGAAACAGTAAAAAATATCAATAGTGTAAATAAAATATATATTCCAACTAAACTTGTTATTAGCATCCCAAGACTTCTATATTATAAGGCATTGGGGGTTGTTTTGTTTTGTTTTGTTTTTTGAGATAGAGTCTCACTCTGTCACCCAGGTTGGAATGCAGGGGCACAATCACAGCTCACTACAGCCTCAACCTTCCAAGCTCAAGCAATCCTCTCACCTCAGCTTCCTAAGTAGCTAGCACTATAGTCACATGCCATAACACCCAGCTAAATTTTGTATTTCTTGTAGAATTAGGGTTTCACCATGTTTCCCAGGCTGGACTCGAACTCCAGGCTCAAGCTTTCCTCCTGCCTCGGCCTCCCAAAGTGCTGGGATTACAGGCATGAGCCACTATTCCTTGCCAGAGTATCACTTTTAATTGTAGTATCTTTTAATTGTTTTATTCTCTAAGATAGCCTTATTCTCCTCTATGGGGTGGTTCCCGATCAAAAGCAACTTGCATAAGTCATTTATAAATGTAATTTTATTTTTGTGACTGTCTTGTTTTTCCTGAATAAATCAAAAGTTTCCAACTGTGAGAAACTGGCCAGGGGCAGTAGCTCACACCTACAATCCCAGCACTTTGGGATGCCAGCACTGGCAGATCACTTGATGTCAGGAGTTCAAGACCAGCCTGACCAATGTGGTAAAGCCCCATTTCTACTAAAAATACAAAAAACTTATCTGGGTGTGGTGGTAGGCTTCTGTAATCCCAGCTACTCAGGAGGCTAGGGCAGTAAAATTGCTTGAAGCCGGGAGGCAGAAATTGCAGTGAGCCGAGATTGCACCACGATACTGTAGACTGTGCAAGAGAGTGAGATACTGTTTAGACATTTTGAAAATATTGGTTATATGAATGGATTTGATGGTTGACATGCCTGCCCCATCTCATTTTCTGAGTTTGTAGAAAATTACCATAATCTGTGATGCTGACTCAGTCCTGCGTTATTTGCTCTCTACTCCACTTATTTATTTATTTATGTATTTATGTATGTATGTATGTATGTATTTATTTATTTAAGGCAGGGTCTCACTATGTTTCCCTGGCTAAAGTATAGTGATTATTCAAAAGTGTGATCATAGCACACAACAGCTTCAAACTCCTGGCCTCAAGTGACCCTCTCCTACATCAGCCTTTTGAGTAGCTGGCAATACAGGCAAATGCCACACCACACCTGGCTCTCTGCTTATGTTTATGACTTTATAGACAAGAACACCAGAGGCATTTAAGTATGATAAGTGTTTGAACTTACACATTAGGAAAGTGTTTATGACAGAAATTGAGGGACACTTAAAAATAAAGTTCATTAATGTTTAGAATAGGCTTTTTTTTAGAGCTTGATTAATTCTTATTTTTACTTCATCATGAATTACTGTTTAAACTGATAATATGTGTCATAGTGTGATAGAACATAAAGAACTTACAAGGTAAGGCCAGACAAGCTGGTTTTCAAAGCATCACTCCACCTAATAAACTGTATCAAATTATTCTTTTTGACTTCCCTGCTCAACCCCATTGTCTTAGCTTTAAAGTAGGGATGGATATGTACCTCTAACATGGCTTTTATGAAGGTAAAGATGAGCTATAATATGTGTAAGGAATCTAATACAGTGCCCAGTACAAAATAAGCAACTGATAAAAGATGTTACTTATTAATAACATTGTATGATTAATATACTTGACATGATTGTTAAATACTGCATATGAATTTTTAATCAAGTTCACAATTAAGGAAAAGATGTGTTTGTTATTACTTTTGAAACGCAGTCTTATTCTGTCTCCCAGGCACTCAAGTGCAGTGGTGCCGTCTCAGCTCACTGCAACTTCTGCCTCCTGGGTTCAAGTGATTCACCTGCCTTAGCCTCCCAAGTAGCTGGGATTACAGGCGTGTGCCACCAAACCTGGCTAATTTATATATATATGTTTTTGTTAGTAGAAATGGGATTTCACCATGTTGGCCAAGCTGATCATGAACTCCTGACTTGTGGTGATCTGCCTGCTTTGGCCTCCCAAAGTGCTGAAATTACAGGCATGAGCCACAGCCTCCAGAAGGATCAGATTTAGAAACCAGGCTGGGCATGATGGCTCACACATGTAATCATAGCACTTGGGGAGGATGAGGCAGAAGGATCACTTGACCCCAGGAGTTGAAGACCAGCATAGTCAACAGCAAGAACCCATCTCTACAGAAAAAAAAAAAAACTTGCCTGGGCATATTAGTACCCACTTGTAGGCCTAGCCACTAGGGAGGCTGAGGTGGGAGGATCACCAAAGGCAGCAGTCCCCAACCTTCCAGCACGAGGGACCAGTTTTATGGAAGATCATTTTTTTCACAGACTGAGGATGGGGGGATAGTTTTGGGGTGATTCAGGTGTCTTACATTTATTGTGCCCTTTATTTCTGTTATTATTACATTATAATATATAATGAAATAATTATACATCTCACCATAATGACTATAATGTAGAATCAGTGGGAGCCCTGAGCTTGTTTTCTTGCAGCTAGATGGTCCCATCTGGAGGCAGTGGGAGACAGTAACAGATTATCACTCTTTGGATTCTTACAAGGAGTGCGCAACCTACATCACTCACATATGTAGTTGATAGCAGTGTTCTTGCTCTTTTAAGAATCAAATGCTTTCCCTGATCTGACAAGAGATGAGGCTCTGGTGGTAATGCAAACCACGGGAGTGTTTTAAATACACATGAAGCTTCACCAGCTTGCCCACCACTCACTAGCTGCTGTGCAGCCCAGTTCCCAATAGGATATACCCATACTGGCTGGGGATCCCTGGCATAAGCCCAGGAGTTCAAGGCTACAGTGAGCTATGATTGTGCCACTGCACTCCAGCCTGAGCAAGACCCTGTCTCTAAAAGATTTAAAAAAAAAAAAAAAAGTATAGAATACATTCTTTTAATTTGTTTCATTAATAATATCTTTAGGTATGAATGTGAAGAATCTTTTACAACTTTGAATGTGGATATTAGAAATTATCAAAATCTTCTTGATTCTTTGGAACAGTATATCAAAGGAGATTTATTGGAAGGTGCAAATGCTTATCGTTGTGAAAAATGTGATAAAAAGGTATTTTTTTTTTTACTTTTGAAAAGTAATGATTGCATTGAACAGAATAGGAAGACTTTGGAGTTGTTTATGCTCATCTTCAAAATTAACTTCTGCTTTATCTCTGCTACCACTGTAATAGCAGAGAGGTGGTCAAGATGATAACTGGTTTAAAGCAAAATAATATTGATAAAATACAGTGCCAGACTAGGAAAAACAAAACATTTTTATTGGGTGAATAATTTTGAAAGTCACAGAATCTCACAAGTTTTTCCATCTCTGCCCTGAAATCAATTGCAATTGAATGCTTCAATCTTGAAGAGTTGGTAGTAGAAAACATTATTTTCTTACTCTAGTTTTCTCTTGAAGTAGGGAAGTTTGCTAATTTTATTGGGTTACATCAGATTTTCACAACCACATGTAGTTTCACAAACAGATCTCATTTTAAATATATATATATATATTTTTTTGAGATGGAGTCTTGCACTGTCACCCGGGCTGGAGTGCAATGACGTGATCTTGGCTCACTGCAACCTCTGCCTCCTGGTTCAAGCGATTCTCCCACCTCAGCCTCCCAACTAACTGAGATTACAGGCACCTGCCAGCACGCCCGGCTAATTTTTTGTATTTTTAGTAGAGACGAGGTTTCACTATGTTGGCCAGGCTTGTCTTGAACTCCTGACCTTGTGATCTGTCTGCCTTGGCCTCCCAAAGTGCTGGGAATACAGGCGTGAGCCACTGCACCCAGCCCAGATTTCATTTTTTGGGCCTAGCCAGCTAATTTTTATCTCTGGCACTTAGTTTGAGAGATAGAATGATAACATGTCTTTTAAGATATTATATATTAAATAATGTATATATTTTCGTTTACCTTCAAAACCCCTTACTTTCAAGCTGCCTGCATTGTTTTGAACTTATGCACCACTTAGATTGTGGTTTGTTTATAAAGCTATACTGCCTGTTACCCTTCTGACACTTGGGACAATTCCTTCTCACCCTTTCTGCTACTCTTCATCCACATGTTTTAAAATAATTATATATAGGTAGTACCTTTTTATAAGACAGTGAGGATAAAATTCATTAATATGTGTGCAGCACTTATTACCTGGTTTTTAAGTGCTATAAATATTAGTTGCTATTAAAATTGCTTATCATATGTCTTCAGTTTACTCACAGCAAATTCTGTTCATTAGCATAAAAGAAAACATCAGAGGAGTAACACAGTCAAGTAATAGTGGCCATATGGAACTACATAGCCATCAGTGTTTTTATCAGTAATGTTTTCCAGTTTGAAGGACTTTTCATATCCACAGCTTCTGCAAATACCAATTCCTCTAAACATGTGTTAAAAATATTTGAAAACAAAAAATAGGAGTACTATGATAAAAAGTAATACAAATTCAAAAGCCATTACAGTGTAATAACCATCTAAATATCATAGTTAATACATTGTATTAAGTAGGTTATGTAGAGATAGTTTAAACTATACAGGAGGATGTCTGTAGATGATATGTAAATACTGCTCCATTTTAAATCAGAAACTTGAGCAGACACAGATTTTGATATTTATGGGGGTCCTCGAGCCAGTCCCCTACAGATACCAAAGAATGAGTATATTTGTATATTTTCAGCTTTGGTAAGTAAGGATTGTTTAAGTCAGTTATGACATAATTACCCTGATGGTATTTATTATTATTTATTCATCTGCTTATAAATAAATTTAAATAGATCATAAACTTTAAAATTAACATAAAATTGTTTTAGTTTCTCTTCTGGTTACAAGAGAACATTTGTTTATATTCTCTGTTTATTATAGGTTGACACAGTAAAGCGCCTGCTAATTAAAAAATTGCCTCGGGTTCTTGCTATCCAACTCAAACGATTTGACTATGACTGGGAAAGAGAATGTGCAATTAAAATCAGTGATTATTTTGAATTTCCTCGAGAGCTGGATATGGGACCTTACACAGTAGCAGGTGTTGCAAAGCTGGAAAGGGATAATGTAAACTCAGAAAATCAGTTGATTGAACAGAAAGAGCAGTCTGACAATGAAACTACAGGAGGCACAAAGTACAGACTTGTAGGAGTGCTTGTACACAGTGGTCAAGCAAGCGGTGGGCATTATTATTCTTACATCATTCAAAGGAATGGTAAAGATGATCTGAGAGATCACTGGTATAAATTTGATGATGGAGATGTAACAGAATGCAAAATGGATGATGATGAAGAAATGAAAAATCAGTGTTTTGGTGGAGAGTACATGGGAGAAGTATTTGATCACATGATGAAGCGCATGTCATATAGGCGGCAGAAGAGGTGGTGGAATGCTTACATACTTTTTTATGAACAAATGGATATGATAGATGAAGATGATGAGATGATAAGATATATATCAGAGCTAACTATTGCAAGACCCCATCAGATCATTGTGTCACCAGCCATTGAGAGAAGTGTGCGGAAACAAAATGTGCAATTTATGCATAACTGAATGCAATATAGTTTAGAATATTTTCAGTTTGTGAAAAAACTGCTTACATGTAATGGTGTTTATTTAAACCTTGCTCCAGGTAAGCTTTGGAAGTAGCATCTTAATAATAAAGAATAGTTTTTATTTGGCTTCTAGGATTTCTTACAAGGCATCAAATGTGTTTTATCTTTTTCTTCAGTTTTCTTTTATTTTTTCATAGAATCTTTAATCTCATTTTATATGCATGTGTTGGCTTTTTTGGTTTAGTTATTTTAAAATGAAAAGTTTATGATATCTTTACCTTTGAACAGTGATTCTTAATATATGGAAATATAGAAAAGCATTTATTGTAGTAATTACTATTTTTTACTTAAGCATTACTTTGAAATATGGGTTAGGGAAGTGGTAAGATAATCACTAAGAATTAACTAAGATTTTTTAACATAGAGTTTGAAGATAAAAATGTTTTTAACCATGTATGTACTTTTTATTTAAAGGGCAGGATTATTTGTTGCCTGAAGCAGAAGAAATTACTATGATTACTATTCAGCTTGCTGCTAGATTCCTCTTTACCACTGGATTTCACACCAAGAAAATAGTTCGTGGTCCTGCCAGTGACTGGTACATGGTTTTGGATTTCATTCTTATAGTACTTATAGTTGTTTGGTTCTTTATTCTTTCCTAACTGTTTTATTTTTTCCTAACCATGAAAATACCATTTCAAATTTAAAATATAGAATAAAAATCTTGGCAGTAGTCATGAGATAAATTAAAAGTGCCTTTATTTAAAAATTGGCTCCTACTCCTGTAAATTTGTATCACATCTTAGTCTATTTCATCATTTAGTTATTTTATTTTTACTGGATGAAATTCTCACTTATAGTTAAAAAGGTAGATGATTTTTAGGTCAGGTGTGGTGGCTTATACCTGTAATCCCAACACTTCAAGAGGCCAAGGTGGCAGGACTTGAGGCCAGGAATTTAAGACCAGCTTGGGCAACATAGTGAAACCTCGTCTCAACAAAAAGTTAAATTACCTCGGTGTAGTGACTCACACCTGTAATCCTAGCACTTTAGGATCCACCTAATCCATCACAGGTGGGGATGGGTGGATCACTTTAGGCCTGGAATTTGAGGTTAGCCTAGGCAACATAGCAAGATCTCTTCTATATATAAAAAAAAAAAAAAATTAAAATAATAGCTAGACCTAGTAGCTTGTTCATGTAGAGCCAGCTACTTGGGAGGCTGAGGCAGTAGTGTCGTTTGAGCCCAGGAGTTTGAAGCTGAAGTTAGCTATAATTGCACCACTGCATTTATTTCAGCTTGGTCAATAGAGACTGTGCCTCTTTAAAAATTTTAAAAAAAAAGACAATTTTAAAATGGCTGTGTAGTTTTAAGTTACTATTAATTATAAAAGTATGGAATACATTATAATACCTGGATTTAACAACTCAGCATTGCTCACATTGAAAAGATATTAAAGAAATGTTACTGCACCGGGGAGAGTTTGATCATGGATTTGCAGAGAGCTACACATATTTCGTATTTCATTTCTTTTTTTTACTCTGTGGGACTAAAGTCACACAGCTTTATCAATCTGATATTTGTACTAAAACCAACTGACTGTTAATTGAAGACAACATCTCAGATCGTTGTTTGGTTCATAAAAATCTGTTTCTTCAATATAGCAAGCAAAATAAACACATCACTAAAATTTGATGTTCATAGATGTTTCTGTTTTAGGTATGATGCACTATGCATTCTCCTCCGTCACAGCAAGAATGTACGTTTTTGGTTTACTCATAATGTCCTTTTTAATGTATCAAATCGCTTCTCTGAATACCTTCTGGAGTGCCCTAGTGCAGAAGTGAGGGGTGCATTTGCAAAACTTATAGTGTTTATTGCACACTTTTCCTTGCAAGATGGGTCTTGTCCCTCTCCTTTTGCATCTCCAGGACCTTCTAATCAGGTAATTGCATGGCTTTTTTTTTTTTTTTTAAAGCAATTAAATACTTAGAAGTAAATTCTGTTTCTGCAAATTCGTATCAGCAAATTTATGTTCCTCTCTTTGATGTATTCACCATAAACAAATTCATACATACATTATGACACTTGTGAGTTCGTAAAATTATTTCATGGTAATAGTGATTGCTGGGCATTCTGAAAAAGAAGAGAAATTCCTTTTGTGTATTCAATTATTTAGTTATTTAGTAAATCCTGAAGTTTTACATTTTTAAGATTTACTTTTATAATGGCTAAAAGCTTTTTAGTGAAACATTGTAACATGAAGTTGAAATTAGTGATAATGTAAATAAATAATCCACTTAAATCTTCTGTTGAAGTTGCCAGGGTTTTTGTTCATTTGTTTGTTTGTTTGCATTACAATTACAGTAACATACAAGATCTACAATGAAGTCTACCTGAGCTCTTCATTCTCTCTCTCAAAGAGCAACTATATTTAATAATTTTCTTTCGGAAGGATTTGCTCTGTATATGAACATAACCTTTTGTATGCAAATAAAAGTTGTTTCTGCATCTTGATACTGATAAAATAATATTTCATTTTTCACAGGCATGTGATAACTTGAGCTTGAGTGATCACTTACTAAGAGCCACACTAAATCTCTTGAGAAGGGAAGTTTCAGAGCATGGACGTCATTTACAGCAATATTTTAATTTGTTTGTAATGTATGCCAATTTAGGTAAGAATTTTTCATAACTATATTAATGATTGTTTCAATTTTAAATATTAAATGGGAAGCACATTTTAATCAAGTGATTACATGTAATTTCTTCTGAAGTAGAAGCGATATACCATATTCCTATTCTTAAAATGCATTGCAAATTTTCTGTGTAACTTTAATGGCATTTCTCATATTATATGGTAATTTATGCACCTGTTTTATTTCTCTGGTAATCTTTAAGATCATATACTTTGTCTGATTGATGTTATCTCTTAACATTGCTTTTTGAAAACTACTGGCTTCCTGGTCATATCCCACACCATCTGAATCAGAATTCCTAGGGCTTGGATAAGGAATCCATATTTAGTCTAAAGGACCCCAAGTGCTTGTGTTGCTTGTCAGGTTTAAGAATTATTTCTTTAAAAAATATGACATGTACATATGTTTTGTTAAAATAAACTAAATTGAAATTAGTAATAATGCAAATATATAATCCACTCTAATTCTTCTGTTGATATTAATATAACATCAATTAAGAAATGTGATTTTCAGTATATCTTTCATAGGGTAGCCTGCTTTTTCTCACATCAACCTATTTATTTCTTCTTTTGAGTGCCTCTAGGATGCTCACCTAAAAAATTCTGTTTCGCTTATTCCATTGTGTTTCGATGGTTTTTAAAATACTTGCCTTACTCCCCAACTAGGTAGCAGAATTCTTGCAGTGAGTGGGGATTGCATAGTAGAACTCAGTCATTGTTGAATGCATGGATAGATTGCCAGGAATACATTTCAAAAATCATCATAGTGTTTTCAGTGTTGTTTTATGTTGTTTTTATTGTGTGGAAAGAAGAGTAAATTTATTATAGATGTACTTATCCAATTTGAATATCAGCAGTTCAGGTATTAGTACAACAATATTTCAAAATTACCTAATTTATTGATATAATTAAAATTTATTGACCAGTTAAAACTTTAGTGTTAGTGATAAGTATTTGATCATATTTTTTGAAGGATTGACTCAATTAGCAGATACACTTTTATATCTACGATATTTGCGATTTTTAAAAGTTAAATTTTATAGCTGTGTATCTATATACACTTTTATATCTGTGGTATTTGTGATTTTTAAAAGTTATTCAGCTAACTTTTAAAAATCACAAATATCTTACTACCTAAAGTTAAGTTCTGTAGTCATGCATTCTTCTAATGAAAGTGTTATCTATGTTATTAATCTTTGACTTCAGCGGGAAGAACATTTTATCAGTTACTCTTCCTTCACTGATCATCTCTGTGTTTTCTCTTTCTCTGTCTTGCCTGACTACGTATGAGATTCTGGGATACTTGTAATAGAGTAAGAAGCAGATATTACACAAACATAAATGAAGTCACTTTTATATTTTAAATATAAAAGTATTAAATTTATGCACTCACAAAAATCCCATTTTATACTATTTTATTTTAGATATTGGCAGCTCATGCACAAGACAGTGATGGTTTATAATACAACTTACTGGTAACTTTTTCTGCCAAGAATTAGTATAGATTTATGGCTTTTAAGTCATTAGGGCAGTGTGTTTTAGGTTTTAGAAGTTTTTGGATTTCAGAAAAATGAGACAATGCATTTGCAGCACGTTGTGTGACATTCCCAGTAAGGCCTCAGGCAGTACCCTACAATCAAACATGCTAATATTTCTATGATGAATAACAAATATTTCCTTTAAGGGTGGAAGAAGCAGCTTGCCAGGAGAAGGGGGTTGGTTAGGATTTTTTAAACAGAGTGGATTGTGCGTGCAGACTTAGTATTGACATAACTTTGCTTCTTAGACACAGGTGAGGTATTCAGTGTGACTTCATACAGTGAAGGATACAGAATAGCAGGACTGATTTCCAGGATTCTCTAATTATGCTATTCTGATTTTGTAAAGTGGCCTGGACATTATCAGGAGGGCATGAATGAACCACTAGAGGATCACAAAAGGCTTAACTTAAAAACGTCACACTGTCTATAACATAGAATGGCTTACAATAGACCAAGATAAGAAAGTATTAAAAATTATCAATAGAAAAAGACTGTGGCTGCTTTGTATTAGGGAAAGTGGCAGTATGGAAGACAGATATGAACAGATCCAGGAGCTCTTTATGAGTTAGAATCAGCAGGAGTTGGTAATTTGATATTTGAGGAAGTGGAGCAGGAAAGAGATGTTAAGACCTACATCCCGGGTGTGATTTGATGAACTGAGAAAATAGTAGTGCCATTTTCTGATAGAGGAAAAAGGACTTGTGTGAGCAGATTGCATTTTAAAAGCATATGGGATACCTATATGAAGAAACCCAGTAGTGGGATACGTATGTCCAGAATTTGGAATCATCTAAAATCATTTGGATACATCTATTACTATAGATGTAGTTACAAAAAACAAGCCATGTAAGGGTACGTCCTAGAATGGAAACTTTTTCTAGAATAATTTTTATGGCTCATTTAATTTAGTTTCTGTCTTACTTTCTTTTATTTTTGTTTACTTATTTTATTTTTCTGAGATGGAGTCTTGCTTAGTGGCCCAGGCTGGAGTGCAGTGGCGCAGTCTCCTCTCACTGCAACCTCCGCCTCCTGGGTTCAAGCAATTCTCCTGCCTCAGCCTCCCAAGAAGCTCGGATTACAGGCACCCACCACCACATCCAGCTGATTTTTGTATTTATAGTAGAGATGGGGTTTCACCATGTTGAAAACGCTGGTCTCGAACTCCTCACCTCAGGTGATCCACCCACCTTGGCCTCGCAAAGTGCTGAGATTACAGGTGTAAGCCACTATTCCCAGCTAGTTTCTGTCTTACTTTCTTATGATGAAAGTTATTCTTTACCTAAGGCCTTCCAGCTTCTCTAGGCCCTAGAAAGTATACATTTCCCTTAGTACCTAGGCTAACTGGAATGCCATAGTCATGATCATTATTTCACAGTTATGATACTGTATCTTATTTAATTATATCAGTGTATTTTCTGTTCTGTCAACATTCTGCCTGTATTGTTTGTATTCTAAGCAAAGAGAATGAGCTTTTAATAATATAACTTACAAAGAGCTATAATAATTAATTTTTAATTATTGCAGTACTTACCCTCCTAGTTTTTTTTCCTACATGTTATTTTTCTGTCCTTTTTTATAGGTGTGGTGGAAAAAACACAGCTTCTGAAATTGAATGTACCTGCTACCTTTATGCTTGTGTCTTTAGACGAAGGACCAGGTCCTCCAATCAAATATCAGTATGCTGAATTAGGCAAGTTATATTCAGTAGTGTCTCAGCTGATTCGTTGTTGCAATGTGTCATCAACAATGCAGTCTTCAATCAATGGTAAAGTAGCATGTTCCATTTTTTTTACAGCAGTTTAAAAATAATGGTAGCTTTATGTAGCACTTGATAAAAAGTAGCTCTGAAGATTTATGAAAATGAAATTAGTCTGAAGGCCTATGTTCTAGAATATTATATTTCTTAAGTTTTAGCTTTTTCATATGTTTAATAGGGAGTTTATTTTTTAAATGTAGGATACTGTGATATCTTATGAAATGCTTAGTGTAAAAATGATAAACTTTGTCCTTAGTGTCAGCATTTATATTTTTGCATTTTATCATCTTGGTATATACCTGACCATTTAGGTGAATTTTTAATTTAATTTAAAATCAGATTTTATTTTTTAAGATAAGAAATTTATTATTATAATTTTGTGAGGAATTCTATTGGTTTTTCATTGACAACAAATCTGTTCTAGGTAATCCCCCTCTCCCCAATCCTTTCGGTGACCCTAATTTATCACAGCCTATAATGCCAATTCAGCAGAATGTGGCAGACATTTTATTTGTGAGAACAAGTTATGTGAAGAAAATTATTGAAGACTGCAGTAACTCAGAGGATACCATCAAATTACTTCGCTTTTGCTCTTGGGAGAATCCTCAGTTCTCCTCTACTGTCCTCAGCGAACTTCTCTGGCAGGTGAAAGAAAAATAAACATTTATATATCTGTAATTTTATTCATGTTTTTAAAATACGTAATTCACTATCTTTTACCTATTTGTAGGTTGCATATTCATATACCTATGAACTTCGGCCATATTTAGATCTGCTTTTGCAAATTTTACTGATCGAGGACTCCTGGCAGACTCCCAGGTGAATACCCTTTTGCCACCAGAATAATTAAAAATTTCCCAAGTTCTTGAAATGACTGGAATTATCATTTGCCATATACATTTTTTATCTTTTGATGCTCTGCTTAATGTTCTGTCTTTAAAAACATTATGAAGGAAAAATGCCATTTATTTGCATTCTTTTCTTTTTTTTTTTTTAATTATACTTTTAAGTTCTATGGTACATGTGCACAACATGCAGGTTTGATACATAGGTAAAAATGTGCCATGTTGGTTTACTGCACCCATCAACTTGACACTTACATTAGATATTTCTCCTAATGCTATCCCACCCCCTGCCCCCCCAACAGACCCTGGTGTGTGATGTTCTCCACCCTGTGTCCAAGTGATCTCATTGTTCAGTTCCCACCTATGAGTGAGAACATGCGGTGTTTGGTTTTCTGTCCTTGTGATAGTTTGCTGAGAATGATGGTTTCCAGCTTCATCCATGTCCCTACAAAGGACATGAACTCATACTTTTTTATGGCTGCATAATATTCCATGGTGTGTCTGTGCCACATTTTCTTTATCCAGCCTATCATTGATGGACACTTGGGTTGGTTCCAAATCTTTGCTATTGTGAATAGTGCCGTAGTAAACAAACGTGTGCATGTGTCTTTATAGTAGCATGATTTATAATCCTTTGGGTATATACGCAGTAATGGGATCACTTGGTCAAATGGTATTTCTAGTTCTAGATCCTTGAGGAATTTCCACAGTCTTCCACAACGGTTGAACTAATTTACACTCCCAACAACAGTGTAAAAGCATTCCTATTCCTCCACAGCCTCGCCAGCATCTGTTGTTTATTGACATTTTAAGAATCACCATTCTGACTGGTGTGAGATGGTATCTCATGGTGGTTTTGATTTGCATTTTTCTGACGGCCAGTGATGCTGAGCATTTTTTCATGTGTCTGTTGCCTGCATAGATGTCTTCTTTTGAGAAGTGTTGTTCATATCCTTTGCCCACTTCTTGTTGGGGTTATTTGTTTTTTTCTTGTAAATTTCTTAGAGTTCTTTGTAGATTCTGGATATTAGCCCTTTGTCAGATGGGTAGATTGCAAAAATTTTCTCCCATTCCGTAGGTTGCCTGTTCACTATGTGGTAGTTTCTTTTGCCATGTAGAAGCTCTTTACTTTACATTTGTCTATTTTGACTTTTGTTGCCATTGCTTTTGGTGTTTTAGTCATGAAGACCTTGCCCATGCCTATGTCCTGAATGGTATTGACTAGGTTTTCTTCTAGGGTTTTCATGGTTTTAGGTCTAACATTTAAGTCTTTAATCCATCTTGAAGTAATTTTTGTATAAGGTATAAGGAAAGGATCCAGTTTCCGCTTTCTACATATGGCTAGCCAGTTTTCCCAGCACCATTTATTAAATACGGAATCCTTTCCCCATTTCTTGTTTTTGTCAGGTTTGTCAAAGACCAGATAGTTGTAGATGTGTGGGGTTATTTCTGAGGCCTCTATTCTGTTCCATTGGTCTATATATCTGGTTTGGTACCACTACCATGCTGTTTTGGTTACTGTAGCCTTGTAGTATAGTTTGAAGTCAGGTAACGTGATGCCTCCAGCTTTGTTCTTTTTGCTTAGGATTGTCTTGGCAATGCGGGCTCTTCTTTGGTTCCATATGAACTTTAAAGTAGTTTTTTCCAATTCTGTGAAGAAAGTCACTGGTAGCTTGATGGGGATGGCATTGAATCTATAAATTACCTTGGGCAGTATGGCCATTTACATGATACTGACTTTTCTATCCATGAGCATGAAATGTTCTTCCATTTGTTTGTGTCCTCTTTTATTTCACTGAGCAGTGGTTTGTAGTTCTCCTTGAAGAGGTCCTTCACATCCCTTGTAAGTTAGATTCCTAGGTATTTTATTCTCTTTGAAGTGATTGTGAATGGGAATTCACTCATGATTTGGCTCTCTGTTATTGGTGTATAGGAATGCTTGTGATTGTTTGCACATTGATTTTTTATCCTGAGACTTTGCTGAAGTTGCTTATCAGCTTGAGGTTTTGGGCTGAGACGATGAGGTTTTCTAAATATACAGTCATGTCATCTGCAAACAGGGACAATTTGACTTCCTCTTTTCCTAACTGAATACCCTTTATTTCTTTCTCTCTCCTGATTGCCCTGGCCAGAACTTCCAACACTATATTGAATAGGAGTGGTGAGACAGGGCATCCCTGTCTTGTACTAGTTTTCAAAGGGAATGCTTCCAGTTTTTGCCCATTCAGTATGATATTGGCTGTGGGTTTGTTATAAATAGCTCTTATTATTTTGAGATACGTTCCATCAATACCTAGTTTATTGAGAGTTTTTAGCATGAAGGGCTACTGAATTTTTGTTGAAGGCCTTTTCTGCATCTATTGAGATAATCATGTGGTTTTTCTCATTGGTTTTGTTTATGTGATGGATTATGTTTATTGATTTGCATATGTTGAACCAGGCTTGCATCCCAGGGATGAAACCTACCTGATCGAGATGGATAAGCTTTTGGATGTGCCGCTGAATTTGGTTTGCCAGTATTTTCTTGAGGATTTCTGCATCAATGTTCATCAGGGATATTGGTCCAAAATTCTTTTTTTATTGTGACTCTGCCAGGCTTTGGTATCAGGATGATTCTGGCCGCATAAAATGAATTAGGGAGGATTCCCTCTTTTTCTGCTGATTGGAATAGTTTCAGAAGTAATGGTATCAGGTCCTCCTTGTACCACTGGTAGAATTCAGCTGTGAATCCATCTGGTCCTGGAGTTTTTTTGGTTGGTCAGCTATTAATTAGTGCCTCAATTTTAGAGGCTGTTATTGGTCTATTCAGGGATTCAACTTCTTCCTGGTTTAGTCTTGGGAGAGCGTAGGTGTCCAGGAATTTATCCATTTCTTCTAGATTTTCTAATTTGTTTGCATAGAGGTGTTTATAGTATTCTCTGATGGTAGTTTTTATTTCTGTGGGATCAGTGGTGATATCCCCTTTATCATTTTTTATTGCATCTATTTGATGTTTCTCTCTTGTCTTCTTTATTAATCTTGCTAGCGATCTATTTATTTTGTTGATCTTTTCAAAAAACCAGCTCCTGGATTCAGGATTTTTTTGTTGAAGGGTTTTTTGTGTCTCTATCTGTTTCGGTTCTGCTCTGATCTTAGTTATTTCTTGCCTTCCACTAGCTTTTGAATGTATTTGCTCTTGCTTCTCTAGTTCTTTTAATTGTGATGTTAGGGTGTTGATTTTAGAACTTTCCTGCTTTCTCTTGTGGGCATTTAGTGCTATAAATTTCCCTCTACACACTGCTTTGAATGTGTCCCAGAGATTCTGGTACATTGTGTCTTTCTTCTCATTGGTTTAAAAAACATCTTTATTTCTGCCTTCATTTCATCACACAGTGGTCATTCAGGAGCAAGTTGTTCAGTTTCCATGTAGTTGTGCGGTTTTGAGTGAGTTTTCTTCATCCCAAGTTCTAATTTGATTGTACTGTGCTCTGAGAGACAGTTTGTTGTGATTTCTGTTCTTTTACATTTGCTGAGGAGTGCTTTACTTCCAACTATGTGGTCAATTTTAGAATAAGTGTGATGTGGTGCTCAGAAGAATGTATAGTCTGTTGATTTGGGGTGGAGAGTTCTGTAGATGTCTACTAGGTCTGCTTGTTGCAGAGCTGATTTCACATCCTGGATATCTTTGTTAACCTGTCTCAATCTTTCTAGTATTGACAGTGGGGTGTTAAAGTCTCCCATTATTATTGTGTGGGAGTCTAAGTCTCTTTGTAGGTCTCTAAAGACTTGCTTTATGAATCTGGTTGCTCCTGTATTTGGGTGCATATATATTTAGGATAGTTGGCTCTTCTTGTTGAATTGATCCATTTACCATTATGTAGTGGCCTTCTTTGTCTCTTTTGATCTTTGTTTGTTTAAAGTCTGTTTTATCTGAGATGAGGATTGCAACCCCTGCTTTTTTTTTTTTTTTTTTTGCTTTCCATTTGCTGGGTAGATCTTCCTCCATCCCTTTGTTTTGAACCTGTTTGTATCTTTGCACGTGAGATGGGTCTCCTGAATACAGCACACCGATGGGTCTTGACTGTATCCAATTTGCCAGTCTGTGTCTTTTACTTGGGGCATTTAGCCCATTTACATTTAAGGTTAATATTGTTATGTGTGGATTTGATCCTGTCATTATGATGTTAGCTGGTTATTTTGCCATTTAATTGATGTAGTTTCTTCATAGCCTTGATGATCTTTACAATTTGGCTTGTTTTTGCAGTGGCTGATACCATTTGTTCCTTTCCATGTTTAGTACTTCCTTCAGGAGCTCTTGTAAGGCAGGCCTGGTGGTGACAAAATCTCTCAGCATTTGCTTGTCTGTAAAAGATTTCATTTCTCCTTCACTTATGAAGCTTAGTTTGTCTGGATATGAAATTCTGGGTTGAACATTCTTTTCTTTAAGAATGTTGAATACTGGCCCCACTCTCTTCTGGCTTATAGGGTTTCTGCTGAGAGATCCACTGTTAGCCTGATGGGCTTCCCTTTGTGGGTAACTCAACCTTTCTCTCTGGCTTCCCTTAACATTTTTTCCTTCATTTTACCCTTGGTGAATCTGACAATTATGTTCTTGGAGTTGCTGTTCTCGAGGAGTATCTTCATGGTGTTCTCTGTATTTCCTGAATTTGAATGTTGGCTGGACTTGCTCAGTTGGGGAAGTTCTCCTGGATAATATCCTGAAGAGTGTTTTGCATCGTGGTTCCATTCTCCCCATCACTTTCAGATACACCATTCAAACATAGATTTGGTCTTTTCACATAGGCCCATATTTCTTGGAGGCGTTGTTCGTTTCTTTTTACTGTTTTTTCGCTAACCTTTTCTTCTTGCTTTATTTCATCCATTTGATCTTCAGTCATGGATACTCTTTCTTCTACTTGATCCAAGTGGCGATTCAAGCTTGTGCATGTGTCCCGAACTTCTTATGCCATGGTTTTCAGCTTCATCAGTTCATTTAAGGTTTTCAGTGTTTATTCTAGTTAGCCATTCGTCTAACCTTTTTTCAAGGTTTTTAGCTTCCTTGCGATGATTTTGAGAGGTTACAGTGTGCTGGCAGTCCTCATGGCCCTTGTTCTCAGCGCCTCCTCTGCCTGGGCTCCCACTTTGGTGGCACTTGAGGAGCCCTTCAGCCCGCCACTGCACTGTGGGAGCCCCTTTCTGGGCTGACCAAGGCGGGAGCTGGCTCCCTCAGCTTGCAGGGAGGTGCGGAGGGAGAGGCGCGAGCGGGAACCGGGGCTGCGTGCGGCGCTTGAGGGCCAGCTGGAGTTCCAGGTGGGCGTGGGCTTGGCGGGCCCCTCACTGGGAGCAGCTGGCAGGCCCTGCCGGCCCCGGGCAATGAGGGGCTTAGCACCTGGGCCAGCGGCTGCGGAGGGTGTACTGGGTCCCCTGGCAGTGCCAGCCCACCGGCGCTGCACTCGATTTCTCACCGGGCCTTGGCTGCCTTTCCGTGGGGCAGGGCTCGGGACCTGCAGCCCGCCATGCCTGAGCCTCCCGCCCCCTCCATGGGCTCCTGTGCGGCCCGAGCCTCCCTGACGAGCACCACCCCATGCTCCACAGCGCCCAGTCCCATCAACCACCTGAGGGCTGAGGAGTGTGAGCGCATGGCGCGGGACTGGCAGGCAGCTCCACCTGCAGCCCCGGTGCGGGATCCACTGGGTGAAGCCAGCTGGGCTCCTGAGTCTGGTGGAGATGTGGGAGAACCTTTATGTCTAGCTCAGGGATTGTAAATACACCAGTCAGCACCCTGTGTCTAGCTCAGGGTCTGTGAATGCACCAGTCGATACTCTGTATCTAACTGATCTGATGGAGATGTGGAGAACCTTTATGTCTAGCTCAGGGATTGTAAATACACCAATCAGCACTGTGTATCTAGCTCAGGGTCTGTGAATGCACCAATCGATACTTTGTATCTAACTGATCTGATGGAGATGTGGAGAACCTTTATGTCTAGCTCAGGGATTGTAAATACACCAATCAGCACCCTGTGTCTAGCTTGGGGTTTGTGAGTGCACCAGTCGACACTATATGTAGCTGCTCTGGTGGGGCCTTGGAGAACCTTTATGTCTAGCTCAAAGACTGTAAATACACCAGTCGGCACTCTGTATCTAGCTCAAGGTTTGTAAACACACCAATCAGCACCCTGTGTCTAGCTCAGGGTTTGTGAGTGCACCAATCGACACTCTGTATCCAGCTGCTCTGGTGGGGCCGTTGGAGAACCTTTGTGTCGATACGCTGTATCTAACTGATGTGATGGGGACGTGGAGAACCTTTATGTCTAGCTCAGGGATTATAAATGCACGAATCAGCCCCCTGTCAAAACAGACCACTTGGCTCTACCAATCAGCGAGACGTGGGTGGGGCCAGATAAGATAATAAAAGCAGGCTGCCCGAGCCAGCAGCGGCAACCCACTCGGGTCGCCTTCCACACCGTGGAAGCTTTGTTCTTTTGCTTTTTGCAATAAATCTTGCTACTGCTCACTCTTTGGGTCCACACTGCTTTTATGAGCTGTAACACTCACTGCAAAGGTCTGCATCTTCACTCCTGAAGCCAGCGAGACCACGAGCCCACCAGGAGGAATGAACAACTCCAGACGCGCCGCCTTAAGAGCTGTAACACTCACCGTGAAGGTCTGCAGCTTCACGCCTGAGCCAGTGAGACCACGAACCCACCAGCAGGAAGACCCACCAGCAGGAAGAAATTCCGAACACATCCGAATATCAGAAGGAACAAACTCCGGACACGCTGCCCTTAGAACTGTAACACTCACCGTGAGGGTCCGCGGCTTCATTCTTGAAGTCATTGAGACCAAGAACCCACCAATTCCGGACACAATTTCGAACATGCACCCTTAGCTCGCAGAAGTTTGTTATTACCAACCTTCTGAAGCCTACCTCTGTCAACTTGTCAAAGTGTTCTCTGTCCAGCTTTGTTCCGTTGCTGGCGAGGAGCTGCAATCCTTTGGAGGAGAAGAGGCACTCTGATTTTTAGAGTGTTTGGCTTTTCTGCTCTGGTTACTCCCCATCTTTGTCGTTTTATCTACCTTTGGTCTTTGATGTTAGTGACCTACAGATGGGGTTTTGGTGTGGATGTCCTTTTTGTTGATGTTGATTTGATGCTATTCCTTTCTGTTGTTAGTTTTCCTTCTAACAGTCAGGTCTCTCAGCTGCAGGTCAGTTGGACTTTGCTGGAGGTCCCTCCAGACGCTGTTTGCCTGGGTATCACCAGTGGAAGCTGCAGAATTGCAAATATTGCAGAACAGCAATATTGCTGCCTGATCCTTCCTCTGGAAGCTCCGTCCCAGAGGGGCACCCACCTATATGAGGTGTCTGTCGGCCCCTACTAGGAGGTGTCTCCCAGTTAGGCTACCTGGCGGTCAGGGACCCACTTGAGGAGGCAATCTGTCCATTCTCAGAGCTCAAACACTGTGTTGGTAGAACCACAGCTCTCTTCAGAGCTGTCAGACAGGGATGTTTAAGTCTGCAGAAGTTGTCTGCTGCCTTTTGTTCAGCTAAGCCCTGCCCACAGAGGTGGAGTCTAGAGGCAGCAGACCTTGCTGAGCTGTGGTGGGCAGAAGCAGTTCAGACTTCCCAGCTGCTTTGTTTACCTACTCAGGCCTCAGCAATGGTGGACGCCTGTTCCCCAGCCAGGCTGTTGCCTTGCAGTTCTATCTCAGACTGCTGCGCTAGCAATGAGCAAGGCTTTGGATGTGGGACCCACCGAGCCAGGCATGGGAGAGAATCTCCTTGTCTGCTGGTTGCTAAGACCTTGGGAAGAGCACAGTATTTGGGTGGAAGTATCCCATTTTTCCAGGTACAGTCTGTCACAGCTTCCCTTGGCTAAGAAAGGGAAATCCCCGGACACCTGGAGCTTCCCAGGTGAGGTGACGCCCTGCCCTGCTTCAGATCGCCCTCCGTGGGCTGCACCCACTGTCCAACCAGTCCCAGTGAGATGAACCAGGTACTTCATTTGGAAATGCAGAAATCACCCGTCTTCTGCATCAGTCATGGTGGCAGCTGCAGACCAGACCTATTTCTCCATCTCATTCTTTTCTCTTAATGTTCCACTTTCATACTTAATATTAGGTTTTGTCTTTCATTTGCTGTTTTTATTTTTTTAAGGAACCCAGTAAGGCTTTTGATACCTCCTTAAGTTCTGTTAATATTTTAGGATTATGATGTACTTTTTCTAGAATTAGTTACAGTAGGTAACAATCCATCACCTCTAAGTAGTTTTATTAGTATGTAAGAAATCGGAGTGGTAATTTTTCAGAACTGAGATTATGCTACTGACAGGTCTATAAACATACCCCTAGAATTCTCAATTGTGTTCTCTTCAGTAAAATCAGTCTAAGAATTATACCGTAGAATTAGTTGCCTAACTCTGCCTGAAAATTCTAACTTTTCTCCTCATGAGAATTTTAATATAGCTTGTTTTAGGAACACACACAAACATACACACACACAAACACACCCATTAGACATAATAATAAGCAAAAGAACCTGAAAACAAATTTATTATAAAGCTGCAGAACACAGTGCTTAAAGGTAAATCATTGTAATCGTGAATTTTAGAGAACCGGAAATATTAGATTTCAACAATTAAAATTCTCAAGTTGTGATTCAGTCCAGCATCAAGCAGATCAAGTAATGTAAAAGTGGCATTAGATGAGTAATGTTTTATATTAGATCTCATTTGTTTTAATGGGTTCTAATTTTTATTTCTTAAAATTTTTACTGTGTTTGAAAGAATTTGTAGACAAATATTGTTTGCTATGTGATTTTTTTTTTTTTTTTTGAGACTCCTTCTTGCTTTGTCACCTGGCTGGAGTGCAGTGGCACAATCTCAGCTCACTGCAACCTCCGTCTCCCAGATTCAAGTGATTCTTCTGCCTCAGCCTCCCTAGTAGCTGGGAGTACAGGCGTGTGCCACCACGCCCAGCTAATTTTTTTTGTATTTTAGTAGAGACGGGGTTTCACCATGTTGACCAGAGTGGTGTTGATCTCCTGACCTCGTGATCTGCCTGCCTGGGCCTCCCATAGTGCTGGAATTACATGCATGAGCCACTGCACCCAGCCAGCTATGTAGTTACTATAAGGCTAACTTGTATTTACTATAAGGCTAACTCATATTTTTAGCCTTCTTGTCCTATCCAAGGACGTGATTATAGTAAAGGTACACATGTTGGATTAATGTGGAAAATAGTAGACTTTTGTACAAAATTAATATTGTCCTTACAAACATAAGCTTGAAATGTTTTGTATAATGAACATTGAGTTTATTCAGTAAACAGTATTCAACAGATATATATCAACATCTGCTGTGTGCCAAGCAGTGTTATTATCACTTCATTATAAACTGTAAGAGAATAAGAAAATGGAATATATATATCACAAGTGTTGGAGGAAGCATATCCATGTTATTTTTTGTCTGAAATGATTAGATTTCAAAAATTGCCCTTTCCAAACAAAATTTATATTGTAAATGTCTCTAAATTGAACAAAAAAACCTGACATCTGATCTGGAATATAAAAATACTTTGTTAAGTAAGATACATGGTATAGAAAAAAACATTTTCAAGTTATTTTTCTGTGTAGGTAATGACACAAAAGAAAGAAAGCATATATTTGTTTGTAACTTTTTTTTGAGACAGAGTTTTGCTCTTGTTGCCCAGGCCAGACTGCAGTGGGGTGATCTCCGCTCACTGCAACCTCAGCCTCCCAAGTAGCTGGGATTACACACATGCACCACCATGCCTGGCTAATTTTTGCATTTTTAGTAGAGACAGGGCTTCACCATGTTGGTCAGGCTGGTCTCAAGCTCCTGACTTCAGGTGATCCACCCACCTTTGCCTCCCAAAGTGCTAGTATTACAGGTGTGAGCCACTGCGTCCACCCTTTGTTTGCAGTTTTTTAAATTGACTATTAACGAGAAACAGGGAACAGTTGGCTGTGTGAATATGTTGCAGTTAGGCAGTCCTGAAATAAAATAATTGATCATTAGCAAATCAGGCAGATTTTACCATTTTCAGTGAAAATTGCTTTACGCATCACGTATGTTTTTTCACAGTATCAGAATTCAAGTTAATTTTATACTGCCAATTTATATCACTTCCGTAATCAGTAAGTTTTTTACAACTAAAGTAGTCTTAAAAGACTAATAGCTTTATAACAGTAATGTGGTGAACTGGACATTGTGGTGTGTTTCTGTAATGCCAACTACTTGGGAGGCTGAAGTGAAAATATTCCTTGTATTCTGGTTTTGAGGCTACAGTGAGCCACAAACTGTGATCACACCACTGCAGTCCAGCCTGGGACACGAGCAAGAATTCTCTCTCTTAAAAAAAAACAAACAAAAAAAGAAACGAAAAGAAATATGAAAAATTACATAGCATCATTGTCTTTAATTTGCTCTTAGTAATTTTTGTGAGCAGCTGGTTAGCAATCTGACTAAATCAGATTCCTGTGTCTAAGTCAGATTGCTAACCAGCTGCTCGAGTTGCCAGATCTGTAATATTTGGCAAGCTATTTGTGCTCTCTCTGCTTGTTTTCTCATTTGTTAAAATGTTCCTAATTTTAATTTGTTCCTACCTACTTAGGAAAGTAACTCTAATGTTAATTAGATTATATGATTACATCAAAAACATGTACTAAATGGCATATAATTAGGCACTCAGCTGTTAGCTACTATTGGATATTACAAAGTTTTACATCTGCTTCTTTTTAGAATTCATAATGCACTTAAAGGAATTCCAGATGACAGAGATGGGCTGTTCGATACAATACAGCACTCGAAGAATCACTATCAAAAACGAGCATATCAGTGTATAAAATGTATGGTAGCTCTATTTAGCAGTTGTCCTGTTGCTTACCAGATCTTACAGGTGAGAGTTTTCTCTTATAAATTTGTAGAAACCTCTGTCACAGTAAGGAAATGATTGTGAAATTTTTGTATTAGCATTTTAAGCTGATACTGAAAATCATTCTAAATTCTAAATAGTTTTATTTTCTTTTAAAGGGTAATGGAGATCTTAAAAGAAAATGGACCTGGGCAGTGGAATGGCTAGGAGATGAACTTGAAAGAAGACCATATACTGGCAATTCTCAGTATACTTACAACAATTGGTCTCCTCCAGTACAAAGCAATGAAACATCAAATGGTTATTTCTTAGAAAGATCACATAGTGCTAGGATGATACTTGCAAAAGCTTGTGAACTCTGTCCAGAAGAGGTAAAACAAACAAACAAACAAAAAAAAGCCACCAATGGACAGCAGATGGAAATGGGAAAAAGAAAAGTATTTTTTTTAATGTGTAGGCCAACGTTTATTAATATTGTGCTTAAAAAAATTATGTTGCAGTTTTGTTTGCTTTAATGGTTACCTTGATTTGTTTGATCTTAAGTTAACAAAGGAGTTTCCTTTTGGAAAAAACTTCTGTGAAATTGTCTAAAAATCACATACCTGAGAGAATTCAGATATTCTTTTGTTTGTTTGTTTTTTGTCTTTTTTCTTTTTCTTTTTCTTTTTCTTTTTTTTTTTTTTTTGAGACAGAGTCTGGAGCAGTGGCGTAATCTCGGCTCATGCAACCTCCACCTGTCAGGTTCAAGAAATTCTCCTGCCTCAGCCTCCTGAGTAGCTGGGATTACAGGCAGCCACCACCATGCCTGGCTAATTTTTGTATTTTTAATAGAGACAGGATTTCACCATGTTGGCCAGGCTGGTCTCAAATCCTGACCTTAAGTGATCCACCTGCCTCAGCCTCCCAAAGTGCTGAGATTATAAGCATGAGCCACTGCATCTGGCCTGTTTTCTTATATTTTAAATTATTTGCAGTAAATGCAAAGATGTTAAAGAGGCCAGCTTTGTGCATTTCTTTAAAGTTTATTCTAAATGAAGGAAATTAAATATAAATTTGAAGTTACTTTTGTAATCTAATGCTTAATCTCTTTAAATATTTAAAATTAGGAGCCAGATGACCAGGATGCCCCAGATGAGCATGAACCCACTCCATCAGAAGATGCCCCATTATATCCTCATTCACCTGGCTCTCAGTATCAACAGGTAAAAAGGATTTTTCATTTTTATCCCCCAAACCCATTTTGATGCTTTACTTAAAAGGTCTTCAATTATTATTTTCTTAAATATTTTGAAAGTCCAAACTTTCTCTGTGCCTGGCTGGTATTTAAAACTAGATAAACTGTTCCAAACCAACATGGAGTGAAGATGGATCCACTGTGACTGTGAAGTAATAAATTATCTAGAACAGCTTTGACAAGATGATCAGTAGAGTGTTAGTTGGAGTGAGGTCATGTTTTATTTTTCCATTGTGATATTTTCTTTGTAACCAGGTAGTACCCGCTTTTGCTATTTGCTATGGTTAATAAAATTGTGTGATATTTCACTAATTGTTGAAGAAATGTGAAAGCAAAAGTATCTGAGATTCAGTGGCAGTAAAAATTCAGTTTGACTGGCTTTAATAAATGGTTAACTGAAAAAATATAACTTAGGAAAAATATAAATAAACTTTCTGATAACTTCTTTTGCAAAACAAGTATGTTTGGGAAAAGATTCTGGGAAGATTAGCCACAAATGTGGTGAATGCAGTTATTTTAAGGCCGTGGTTCTTAAATTTAATGTACATAATAATCATGTAAATGCACTGATTGAGAACAGCAATTGCAGGGTCCAGAAATTGTCACTCTACAGGACTATTGTGGAGCTCAAGAATTGGCTTTTTTTTTTTCCTTTTTTTGAGCCCTGTCACCAGTCTAGAGTGCAGTGTTGCAATCACAGCTCACTGTAACCTCTGTCTCTGGGGTTCAGGCAGTTCTGCCTCAGCCTCCCGAGTAGCTGGACTACAGGAACGCACCATCATCTCCAGCTAATTTTTGTATTTTTAGTAGAGGTGGAGTGTCACCATGTTGGCCAGGATGGACTCAATCTCTTGACCTTGTGATCTGCCCGCCTTGGCCCCGCAAAATGCTGGGATTATAGGCGTGAGCCCCCGCAGCTGGCCAAGAATTGTCACTTCTTATAAATTTCCAAGTGTTGCTGCTGTGGGGAAAACACATGGAAAACCTTTACTGCTTAGCACAATAATTGGCCATCCAAGACTGTTTTTTTTTAGACCTAATCTGACTCTGTTGCCCAAGCTGGAGTGCAGTGGCATGATCTCAGCTCACTGCAACTTCCACCTCCCAAGTTCAAGTCATTCTCCTGCCTCAGCCTCCCAAGTAGCTAGGACTACAGGCATGCATCACTTTGCCCAGCTAAGTCTTGTATTTTTAGTAGAGATGGGGTTTCACTATGTTGGCCAGGCTAGTCTTGAGCTCCTGACCTTGTGATCCACCCACGTTGGCCTCCCAAAGTGCTGGGATTACAGGTGTGAGCTACCATGCCTGGCCAAGACTCTTGGGTACATTCTCTAGGGAGGTGAAATGAATTTTTTTCAGAAGCTGACACATTTAATGTGTGTGCACTTTCTTGAAACACTTTATTCATATGGTACTTCTTTTCTTCAAATATAAAAATCAGATTGTAAGTTCTTCTTTTTTTTTTTTTTTAAAGATCCGGGTTTAAAAATGTCTGCTTTTTGACCAACCTTATCCCATGGTTTTAAATTTTTAATTGTTAATATTTGAAAAGTGTTACAATGCTGGTCTCTTTCACTCTCTTAGAATAATCATGTGCATGGACAGCCATATACAGGACCAGCAGCACATCACTTGAACAACCCTCAGAAAACTGGCCAACGAACACAAGAAAATTATGAAGGCAGTGAAGAAGTATCCTTACCTCAGATGAAGGATCAGTGAAAAGCAATAATTAACTGCTTCCTTTATGACCATGCACTAAGGCCTTACAGTCCAAACTTTCTCTGTGCCTGGCTGATATTGAAAACTAGATAAACTGTTCCAAACCAACATGGAGTAGAGAGCATATTCACTGTCTCATTTGCAGTAATTTGCAATTTGTCAGTGTATAAGACACATGCAGGGTGAAGTGTACAGAGTTTTGTAATGATTGCTCCTAATCTGTAAATGAGAAAGGTATATATACTATGTTAATGTCTGACTATTAATTCTTAAGGAAGAAACTTTTTCTGATGAAAGTAAGTCAGATCTACACAGTCACACAATTATTTTTTGTTGTGTTCACTGCATTGTGCAATTGATATTGCCTGCTTTGTGCAGTTTGGTCATCTTACCGACTTCCCCCCAAAAAAGAGAACATAAAAGAGCCCATCTTTGTCAGTTTACACCAATAGTTTCTTGTTAATCCTTTTTTCCTGGATATATAAGGCTGGTGGTAACTTTTGAATTATATGGTTGATGTGGAAAATTGGCAGTGTAACATTTCTAGATATTTTTCATTACCTTTTTATTCTGGTATATAGGCTAACCACTTTAAAGCTATTCTTATGCTGTAACAGTTAGCATGGCTTCACACTGTTTGTGTAGCCAAGAGGACAGAATTACATGAGTGACAGCAGTTGCCCAGAGTGACAGCTATATATTGCTCAGAGCTTTTATTTCTTATACCTAGAATAAATATAAAATGGGGGAAAAATGTGACAGAAAATTAGTTTTTCATTGCACACATGTTCTTCACATTAATGTTTGGTAGTTCAATTTCTTGATGAGCTAAAGAATGTCAAAGTATCGATAACAGGAATTTTAAAATATTAAAACCAATATGCAAAATTTTCCTATGTGAGAATGTGGTGGAGCATAATAGATAGATTGTATTTGGTGTGCTTGCGATTTTTTTTTCTGTAGAATTTATTAAGTGAAGTTTCTAAAACCTTGCTGCTTCTAATCCGAGTGAAGTGTACATCATAAGAATCCATAGTACTTTGAAGTACCATTGCACCAAGATGTCTGACTGAATTCTTAGTCACACTTTTACTTGAAAGAAAGAATTGTTGTAGTTTTTTTCGTTATTCTAAAACTCTTGTTGTTAGATACAAGATTTAATTAAGATCTAAGCTCCTGCTTATTTAATATAATTCTAAGGTACCATTTTAGAAAAAACATTTGTTTTAAGATTCCAAGAAACCTGTGAGTTAATACTGTATTTAAAAGAGAATTGGTAAATTTTGAATGTGTGTAATATTTTGGAACCTGTTTAAAAACCAAATATACCTGCAAATAGATACAGCCTATCCTATACTATTTAAATGTTTGGCTGTTTTGTTTTGTAGAAATTATTTTGCTGAATTCACAAATAAAATTTAAGAAGACTTTTGTCCTGTGGTGTGTTTTTGTTTCTTGGTACTCTCTTACAGTATTCTTAAGGACTACACATTTAAGTTAATTATTTGCATGGCATGCCTTGGCATGACACTGAATTCAGCATTTCAGACACATTGAGTTTTTATGCATAAAAAAATTGGCCCTTAGCCTTTCATTAAGGACTTAGAAAAAGAAAAAGACATTAAGCTACTGGCCTTGTAAAAAAAATTTTCTAGCTTAATCATTTTTGTGCTTTTGGCACATTTTTGCATGATTGTTGTTATTCACAGTTATAAAGTCACCATGAATACCAAATTAGCAAATATTGAACTATTTTATACCATCAACATTTAAAATGCTCATACTCTCCCAAACTACCACTCTGTAACCTATGTAATATGTTCATTTGATGTAATATCTCTTTGCCCATTGTTGGACACAATAGACCCTGGAATGTGTTGCTTAGTATGAAGAAATGCAATTCATTTGTCCAAATTGGTTATAATATCTTTTTTTATACATAGTATTTAAGCATTATCACTGACCTCTGCGAATGCAGTAGTCAGGACCCATTAATACCCTGGGAGGGCTACTGCCATTGGTCCATTGTAATTCTGCTATGTTAAGGGCCTTCCTATTGGGGCCAGAGTTATTTGCAGTCTGTGTCTCTCTTCTTGCCTAGAAATATATCCTGGGATTTTGTTCCTCACAGAGTACAAGAGGAATATGTCTAGATTTACCCCATCTGCATTACTGCTCCATCTCCGTAAGGTGGCCACCTCAAGCAAATCCACCAGGATACCAATTTGCTGGTTCTAGTCACCTCCCCATCATCCTGGAGAGGGTTCTTCGGGTGGATGTCAACATTCCCTTCTTTAACGTACCCCTTAAATTCCACCTTGTACTTTCCAAAGGGCTGTGTCACATACTGGCATCTGCTTAATAGTTCAGTTTTCCATTGTCGCTGTGGGCAAGCCATCGGTCACTACTCATGAATTGGCAAGAATTCAAACAAAAAAAAATTGTAAATTTTTTAACACTCATAAGAAAACAACATGCAGTTCAACCATTCAACTAATTTGTTTATTCTATCTTCAATCGGTCTTTTCATTTCTAATCTCTATGACAGCCTGCCAACAGGACATTGTTCACCCATCTTGAAACTGCCATCTGTAAACCAAGCAGGTGCTTCTTGGTCAGTAGGGAGCTATTCAAAGGGTATTCCCCATGTAACAGTAGGATGCAGGAGTTCCTGAAGTGGTTCCATACTTGATCATAGGAAAAAAGAGACTACCTGCTCTTTAACATGAGAAGCACCTCCTTGCACTTTCCTGGTACATGTTCATCTATAAATCCATTTTCTGTATTATTTTGGACCTCTTCTGAGCACTTCCTCATTAGAATCTTTTCTTAATTCACGCAACACATTATAGGTATTTCAGGTTTTAAGATTACTTTATGGTCTTCAGTCTCAGAAGCAGGCAAGACAAGCCAGTAATCAGCTTGTCAAGGCAAGCTACATCAATGCAAGGCAAGCTAGTAAGTATCTCTCAAACGGCACATATCATGGCATCCAGGAATTTCCTGGTCCAAAATTCCCAGCTATTGCTGCAGAGTGGCATGTGCAGTTGTTTGTTTGTTTGTTTGTTTGTTTGTTTGTTTGTTTGTTTAACAATAGCTTCGGTCTGCCTAAGAACCTGCAAGCACTTCCAAAATCAGAGTGTGGCTCATAACGCTCCAAAATATTGAGAGAGAGCACTTTTTGAAATTCAGACATGGCCTGCCTTAGTGCAATTTCTTAATTAAATGGACCCCACTCTTTTTTTAAGTTGATGCATTATAATTGTATGTATTTACAAGGTTCACATGATATTTTGATACATGTAGAGAATGAGTAATGACCAAATCACTAATTGGTATATTGGTGTATTGGTAATTGGTATGTTAGTCACTTCATACATGTATCATTTATTTGTGTTGAACACATTCCAAATC
Organism: Hylobates moloch; assembly: GCF_009828535.3. NCBI lineage: Eukaryota > Metazoa > Chordata > Mammalia > Primates > Hylobatidae > Hylobates > Hylobates moloch. The sequence continues at coordinate 6,167,685 of NW_026652300.1, read as the reverse complement.
TAATCTTGCAGTTATATGGAAATATAATTATTCATACCTATACTCTCCCTCCTATACTATCAAACATTAGAACCTATTCCTTCTAATGGTATTTGTACCCATTAACTAACTCATCTCTTCCAGCCTATGGTAATCTTTCTACTGCATACCTTCATGAGATCAACTTTTTATTCCCATCTATGAATGAAAACATGCAATACTTGGTCTTTATATTTCCTGGATTTTTTCAATTAACTTAATGTCCCTTAAATGAAACTTCTTTTGGGTAGTGTTCTGGAAAGGAGCTAGAAATATTTTCAGATGTGTAATATGAATCGCCAAAATCCTATTCAACCAAATTCTGGGCTTCCTGTTTGCTTAGGAGTAGGTAATGACAGAAATTCATTCTAGGTCACCTATTAAGTGTCACAATGTCTCCTTCCAGGTTTTTCTAAGAATTTCACCATTTGGGTGCATCTCTGGTTTTATGATCTCTCGTTGTTGGACATGTGAATCAACATATATAAAGTCTGTGTTAGATTGCTTTTCAGTTTCAGATTTTAACATGTCATCTTCAGTATGTTGTAGTATTACATTCAAGAACTGCATCAAGCCCAAATCTCATAACCAAGTTATGATACTAACCTTATGGCAAAATATTAATAGTTAATGTCAGTTGGGATCTTTTCCACATGCAGTTGACTCTTGTAAGATTGAGACAAAGAAAACATTTGCAAGATGAATGAATATCACTATCCTATAGTCTCTTTGTTGTACTGTGGAAAGGAATGTCAACACTATTGATGGTATATGCAGCGCTACGTTATTCTAGATTTGTTTCCATAAACCAACTCTTCTAGGTCACAAAAAGCTTATGCTAGATAATTTGTCAGTACTAGTCCTTTGGTTTCTAATTAAATTAATTAAAGTGTTTTTTGTTTGGAGTTTTATTGTTGTTGTCCACAAAGTATCCTACACTGTTTCAACAATTTTTGTGAGCATAGGTAGTTGTAGTTGTTCCCATTTTAATGTAATTCAGTCAAGACTGGACTGAGGGCAAATTTCATGCCTTCTATTTTACTATAAGAAGTAGCATAGGGTGAGTGTAGTGGCTCATGACCATAATTCCAGCACTTCGAGAGACTAAGACAGGTGGATTGCTTGAGCCCAGAAGTTGGAGACCAGTATGGGAAACATGGCAAAACCACATTTCTAGAAAAAACACAATTAGCCAGGTGTGGTGACAGGTGCCTGTCGTCTCAGCTACCTGGAGGCTGAAGTGAGAGAATTATCTGAAACCAGGAGGTAAAGGCTGCAATGACCCATTATCATGCCACTGCTCTCCAACTTGGATGACAGAGTCAGACTGGAGAGAAGTTGCAGAAGCTAGATAGGCCCGTACCATCACAGTCAGACAAACCACATCACAAAGTTTGTTCATCTCAAATTTTCTTGCAGATATTCACCTTAAATTAATCACTGTTGGATCCACCTATCCTCTCAACTGTAGTCCCCACTAGGTCTTAGAATCACAGTGCATGGTGTTCTCACGTCATTGAATCCCAGAAAAATACTTACCCTCTGCACATTTCATTTATATATATGTGCTTTGGGTCTGCAGTCTGGAATCAAATCAGTATTTCTTGACCCTATGTCAATGTTCATCTTGATTCATCTTCAAAGGCAGGTTTCTTATTGTTATCTTTTACTCCTGGCCTTTTAAATATGTGGAAACTGAGCTAAATCGTGCAGATTTATTTAGGGCCCCTTTTCCTTTCCTTTTCTGTGAATAGCTCTTTTCTGTGAATCAGTCTGTGAATGAATGCCTCCCTCCTTTTCCTTTTTCCCTTTCCTATGAATCTTCTGAGTACCTGTAAGGCCTATAAAAGGAATCTGAGACAACATATCCAATATGACTTCTAGGCCTGTTCCTCCGTTTTGATTCAGTAATGCTATAGGATATATCTATAAAAAGGAACCCCCCCGCCCCGCCCCAGTAAGACATCATTTGCTGGGAGCTGGATAAGGGTTTTACTCAGTAGATGAATATCCAGATCATCTTGAGGCCAATGCAGGATTGCATGCCCATGAGTATATCACTTGTCATATATGGGAGGAAAATGACTTCTCATGGTAACCAAACTTTACAGTGGCTTTTATCCAGAAGCTAGCTTTCTCCTGGAAATCACATACAGCCCTCTGTGTTGTTCAGTACCAAGCTGTGAATCTTACATCAATCAAAACACAGTCTTCTATTTAATAGCATTCAAAACCAAATGCACTGCTCTTAGGAGCAGTTTGTTGCTCTTACAATCCATTTAGTAAATGTGGGCGGCAAGCCACCCAGGCTCCAAGGCAAGAGACTGAGGATCCCAGCTGTTCCAGTATAATAAAATATAAAACAGGTATAGTCATACCAGATATAGATCTTAGATATGATTATATGTGAATATCAATAATTAATTGGTAGTAATTACTCTTTATCCCAATATTATAATAATCCCTGCTCTATAATCATAACCTAGGAAAAACCAGGCCATACAGAGATAGGAGCTGAGGGGACACAGTGAGGTGTGACCAGAAGACAAGAGTGCAAGCCTTCTGTTATGCCTGGACAGGGCCACCAGAGGGCTCGTTGGTCTAGCGGTGACGCCAGCATCTGGGAAGATGCCCATTACCAAGCGGACCGTGGTCTAGCGGTAGCAAAAAGTATCAAGCAACAACATCCGCTACTTAGCAGACCGGGAAAGGGAGTCTCCCTTTCCCCGCGGGAGTTTAGAGAAGACTCTGCTCCTCCACCTCTTGTGGAGGGCCTGACACCAGCCAGGCTTTCCCGCAGTTATTCGGAGGCCTAACCGTCTCCCTGTGATGCTGTGCTTCAGTGGTCACGCTCCTAGTCCACCTTCATGTTCCATCCTGTACACCTGGCTCTGCCTTCTAGATAGCAGTAGTAAATTAGTGAAAGTACTAATAGTCTCTGATATGTAGAAATAATGGTGTAAGCTGTCTTTCTCTTTGTCTTCTCTCTCTCTCTGCCTCGGATGCCAGGCAGGGAAGGGCCCCCTGTCCAGTGGACACGTGACCCACGTGACCTTACCTATCATTGGAGAAGACTCACATTCTTTACCCTGCCCCTTTTGCTTTGTATACAATAAATAACAGTGCAGCCAGACATTCGGGGCCACTACCGGTCTCCGCGCATTGGTGGTAGTGGTCCCCCGGGCCCAGCTGTCTTTTCTTTTATCTCTTTGTCTTGTGTCTTTATTTCTACACTCTCTCGTCGCCGCACACAGGAAGAGACCCACCGACCCTGTGGGGCTGGTCACTACAAGTAAAGATTCTTCAGAAAGCTGACAATACCAATCCACAAAATAATAAAACCCTTTTTCACTCTATACTTGCTTACTTCTTCTGGCTTCTTGGTTCTACCCTTCACCTTGGAGTATTGCACTTGATCTTAGTCAAGAGGCTGAAAAGTGATTACCTAGACAATTGGTTTGGTGATGTGTAATCCTAGATGTGTTAGCTGTTGTGTTGATACAATTTGATACAATTTTCCCCTTTCTTTTTTTCCTTTTTTTTTGAGACGAAGTCTCTTTCTGTTGCCCAGGCTGGAGTGCAGTGGCGTGATCTCAGCTGACTGCAATGTCCACCTCCTGGGTTCAAATGATTCTCCTGACTCAGCCTCTTCAGTAGTTGGGATTACAGGCACATGCCACCACGCCCAGCTAATTTTTTTTGTTATTTTTATTAGAGACAAAATTTTACCGTATTGGTCAGGCTGGTCTTGAACTCTTGACCTCATGATCTGCCTGCCTCCGCCTCCCAAAGTGCTGGGGTTACAGGCATGAGCCACTGTGCCCGGTCCAATTATCCCCTTTCATAGTATTCCTCAGGCTATCGGTGAAAGCTGAGACTGCAATGTAAAGATAGCTGAAATCTGAGCTTGGCCCATTATTAGAATTTGCCTCAACACTCTTTTACTTTTTTTTTTTTTTTTTTTTTTTAGCTATTTCAGACAACAATAACCAAGGGGTTGTATATTTAACTTACTTGTCATTTTGTATTTCCTTATGTACCCAGTAAGCCACACATATTTTTAGTCTATTTAAAATAATGAGGCTGGCACACTGACTCTCATATAATCCCAGCACCAAGAGAGGCTGAGGTGGGCAGATTACCTGAGCCCAAGCATTTGAGAGCAGCCTCGACAACATAGCAACACCCTGTCTCTACAAAAAATAAAACATTAGCCAGGTAGGGTAGCGCATGCCTGTTGTACCAGCTACTCTTTTGGGAGACTGAGTCAGAAGGTTGACTTGAGCCCTAGAAGTCACAGCTGCAGTGAGCCATGATTGCACTACTGCATTCCATCTTCAACAATAGAGTGAGGCCCCATCTCCAAAAAATCAGTAAAATAAAACAAAATTAGTTAATTAATTAAAAATAAAATAATGAGAAGTACAATTGTCATGGTTTATCGTCTATTCATCATTCTACTAAATGCTAAGATTAGCAATGCTATGGGTCCCAGACAAAATTTGAAATACTTTTCTAACTCCATGTTCAAGAACATCATTTTTTCAAATGAAATATGTTTTAGAATTAAAGCCAAGCAGCTTTAGTTTGGCTTCTATTAGTCTTTTTATGGCGAGAAGTAAATTTCTTGATGAAAGCTGCAAATTAAAGGTAGTAAGTTTGGAAACAGTTCCAAAAGTATGTTATTTCTTCTTGTGTACCTTCGTCTTTTAACCATATCATTATAAACATTCTCAATGTTTAACATCATACTAAATCAAACTTCACTGCTCTTGTTTTCTGGTACCTCTGTAGTAGAAGCAAGAACATAGGTAACTAAATTAGTTAACAGTGCTTTTCCATTGTATGCAGAACTACCATAGATTTCCTTTGACTTTGCTTCTTACCCTCATCTGAAATCAATATGACTAAGGACAATTAATAAAACTTACAATTTGTGGCCATTATTCTAAAGCTAGCATACAGTGAAATGTTAAGAGCAGTAGGAGCTCTATTATTAGCAATAGGAGCTCTGTTGGATTCAGCACCTAGTGGATCCTTTGTGTGCTTCATTTTTCTCCTGTAAAATTATGATAAATATATGAGGATTAAAGTACGCAAACAGCTAAAAACAGTACTTGGCATAAGATAAACACATATATCTTTATATTATTCTTACTGTTTAGTTTAGACATTTTTTGTACTTCAAGGATAAATTGAAGACCATACACATACTGCATTTTGTTTCAACATAGCCCAGAGCAATCGGTATTTTCCGTCGTTATGGGAATCGCTTCATTGATTCCTGCAACAAGGTACAAATATGCAAGTAGGTAACAATGTTGAAATAATCATTTAGAAAAACATCCCAGCCACTTCCTATGCCTACGTGCTTTAATGCTAATTCCTTTTTTTAAAAACGTAGCTTTAAAATTTCCCTAATCTTTTTTCATAGCCATAGTTAATTGTAATCAGCCTTTTTAATAATCAATTTAGGAAGTGGCTTCCATTAAGACAATTTGTCATCATGCCTGCCATTTGTCTTCATTATTAATGTTACCATCCACCCCTACTTAATTGTGGGAAAAGTGATAATAGCTTTTGGTAATAACTTTTGAGCTATGTGTGATATTAACTCTTTAGCTGCATGTGAGTACCTCCATATTAAAACAATTTATTTCACAAATAAAAGAACTATTAATGAAAGAGTCCAGTGTTTAGACTGCTTTAACAACTTTAAAATCTTGTATATAAATACACTAATCTAGATGAAAAAGCCAGCATTCTTTCAGTATTAATCATATGTTAATACGCTATAAACATTTTGCATACATCATTCTCCAATGGATATAAGGGTTCCTATTCCCACTTTGCAAGTAAGAAAAGTTAGACACGGAGTGGGTGGAGATCCCATAACCATAAGCGATATACTGTGGATTTGAACTTAAAAAGCCTGAATTCAAGGCAAACTCTAGAATTATAGAGTAAGAACAGATCTCCAAAAGTAAGAACAGATCTCCACAGAACAGAACTAAAAAAGTATCTGACACAAGTCTCCATCAGTTTAGCAGTTTATTTTGCCTAGATTGAGGACATATTTGGGAAAAAGAAACACTGGCCACAGTAAGATCTGTAGCTCACACTTTTTCCAAAGAGGGTTTTGAGGTCTTCAATATTAAAAGGAAAAAAAGAGGGGCAAGAGGCAAGGGAGGTAGGAAAAATGGGGCACGCAGACAAGTGAGACAATTGGTTGTATTCTCTTGAGGCTTTTTTTAGCACTCATTGATTGCACATGTTGCGTGTGAAAGGTAATGAGTAGAAAAACATGCAAGTCTGTATTGATCTCATACTTGGTAAATCTGCACTTTATACAACATAAAGTCAACATGGAGTAGAGAAAAAAGTCAGACATGCAATCCATTATTTCTAGGCTCCTCTTGCCCCAGACTTGGGAAGATAAGTTGTTTATTTCCATTGTTGAGATGACAGAGGCCACCTGGGGAGATTATATGGCCTACTGTCTTGTAGCTTTCTGTTTAGAAAAGAGTGTCTGTGTGACCCATTTTCCAAGCTTAACTTTTCTCTTTGGCCTAGTGGGTTTGAGGAGATCTCAGAGTTCTTTATTTCACAGTTTTGGTCATTAGGGGCTGACTTCAGTGAACTGATGCTTGCAAACCCACAATAACTGAAATGTAGATATCTGTTTTTTTACATATAAGCATTTATTTTTCTGGTTCCTATTGACAAAAGCCTCCAAAAAGATCAACTCCAAAATTCACTCCAGATTAAATATTTATGAGGAAGCCGTTAGTGTGTGGTACCTGATACTTTTGCCACATTCAATTTTAGGAGATGTGATTATTAATTTTGTGTCAATTTGACGGGGTCATGAGATATCTGGCCAATTATTCTGGGTATGTCTGTGAGAGTGTTTTTGGATGAAATTCACATGTAAGTGGGTAGACTGAGTAAAAGAGATCAGCTTGCCTAAGATACGGGCCTTGTGCAATCAGTTGAAGGCCTGAGTTAAGCAAAAAATTAAAACTAGCCTTTAAGTTAACAGAAATTTCTCCTGTCTGACTGCCTTCAAACTGGGATATCTTTTTTTTTTTTTTTTTTTTGACATACTCTAACTGTTGCCCAGGATAGAGTACAGTGGCTCAAACCTGCTAAGCGGAGGTTGCAGTGAGCCAAGATCGCAATACTGCAACCTCTGCCTGCCAGGTTCAAGTAATCCTCCCACCTCTGCCTCCCCAGTAGCTCAGATTACAGGACTGCACCACTATGCCCAGATAATTTTTCATATTGTTAGTACAGGTGGGGGTCTCACCATATTGCCCAGGCTGGCCTGGAACTCCTGATTTCAGGCAGTCTGCCCACCTTGGCACCCAAAGTGCTAGGATTACAGGCATGAGCCACTGCATATAGGCCAAACTGGGATGTCTTTTTCCTCTGCCTTTGAACTCAGCCTGAAACATCGGCTCTTCTGGGACTTGAGCCATTTGGTCATTCTATTGGAACTTACACCTCCTCTCTTGCTTGCTGACTGCAGATCTTGCAAATTCTCAGCTTTCATAATTTCATGAGCCTATTTTTCATAATAAATCACACACACACACACCCTATGGTCTTATTGATTCTATTTTTCTGGAGAACCCTGACGAATACAGAAGGAAAGCACCAAATGCAGTCCACACTGAAGGAGAGGGAAATTCATGGTTGGAGGGGAGAATTCTCAAAAATGTTACCTTAAAAATGATTTAAAGATTAAACAGAAGTGGCTGGGTGAGGTGGCTCATGCCCGTAATCCAGCACTTTGGGAAGCCAAGGCAGGTGGATCATGAGGTCAGGAGTTTGAAATCAGCCTGGCCAATATGGTGAAACCCCATCTCTACTAAAAATACAAAAATTAGCCAGGCATGATGACATGCATCTGCAATCCCAGCTACTCAGGAGGCTGAGGTAGAAGAATTGCTTGAACCCGAGAGACGGAAGTTGCAGTGAGCCAAGATTGCACCACTGCACTCTAGCCTGGGCGACAGAGCGAGACTCGTCTCAAAAAAAAAAACGAAAGATAATCCAAATTCTCAGGCATTGCAGTATTTATTTATTTATTTCCTTCCTTCCTTCCTTCCTTCCTTCCTTCCTTCCTTCCTTCCTTCCTTCCTTCCTCCATTCTCCCTCTCTCCCTCCCTCTCTCTCTCTTTCTTTCTTTATCTCTTTCTTTCTTTTGAGACACCTTCTTGCTCTATCACCCAGGCTGGAGTACAGTGACACAATTGTGGCTCAATGCAGCCTCGACCTCCTGGACTCAAGCAATCCTCTCACTTCAGCCTCTCAGTTTGCTGGGGCTACAGGTACATACCACTAAACCCGACTAGAGACAGGGTTTTCCTATGTTGCCTAGGCTGGTCTTGAACTCCTGAGCTCAAGCTGTCTGCCTGCCTTGGCCTTCAAAAGTGCTGGGATTATAGACATGAGCCACCACACTCAGCCAATATTTTATTTTCTAATTTTGTTGTGTAGCTTTATTCCAAACACCATGATTTTGAGATTATCCACTAGCCCCTTCTGAATACAAAATGCTATCCAAATAACTATGAAGTATCAGGAAACTCACTGAGGCAGAAGTATAAAATATGTGCTGTTCCTGTAATGTTAGGGGTACTTATGTTTCAAGCCACCTCTATCAAATTCACGTATAGCTAATGGCTATGTTTTGCCAGAAATGCTGCAAATTGTGACCAAGAGCAAGCAAAGGTAGTCATTTACAATACCTCATAACCTGGTTCAGGAAGCATGAGTAGTAGATATCATTGGCCTCACAGTCACCACTGCTTCCACCATAGGATTTATGCCGAATATATGACTGACTAGTACTTTCCCCATTAATGCTGTCCATTTCCTTTTTTAGCAGTAGCACCACTCACAGAAGTGAAATTATAAGGGCATTATGTATTGGCCACTTACCACATTTCAGGTGCTGTTATAATATGTATCAACCTATCTAATTCTCACATAGCTGTCATGAAGTAGTACTATTGTTCTTCTTCATTTAATAAATAATGAAACTGAAGCATAGAGAAGCTATTACACACTCAAGTTACCACAACTAGGCAGAGGTTGTGCTAGAATTTAAAATAGAAAGCTGTCTACACAATGCAGGTTAATGAGTACAAAGGGACTGTTACTAAGCAATAAGGGGCTAAACAGAAGGGTGTTGCCCTTAAGGAAACCTAAAAATATCCCGGAGGTACAAACAAAAAGCCTTGTGTAAATATTGTTTACTGTTATTTTATGCATTCTAGCAGGCACCATGGAAAAAGAGCTTCATTTAGAGTGTGAGTGCTGTCAGGGTAATGATAATTTCCTATACTATACATCGTTGTAACTGCTCCACGAGTATTTTTCATTGACAATAAAGTAATAGAAAAAAATCATACTTAAATTTAATCTAGTTTTAACAGTAATCGATACCTCCTTTTTGACTACAGTCATAAATCCTTCTTATGGACTGAATGTGTTCCCCTTCCCATAAATGCATATGTTGAAGTCCTAGCCCCCAAAATAATAGCATTTGAGAATACCTACAGGCAGTAATTAGGTTTAGATGAGGTATAGGTGGGGCCTGCATAATAGAGTTAATGTCTTGTCTTCAGTAGGAAGAGAAAGAGACTGAACTTGGATTTCTCTACACCATGAGTAAATATAGTAAGAAAGTGGCAGACTGTAAACCATGAAGAGAGCCCTCACCAGAAAAAGTTAACCAGCCTTCATCTTACCACCTTGATCTTGGATTTCCCAGCCTTCAAAACTGGAAGAAATAAATTCTTTGTTGTTTAAGCCACCCAGTCCAAGTATCTTATGAAGCCAGAGTAGTACAACACTTTACTCACTTTATCTGAAAACAATACTGCAAAGTAGATGCGGTGCTCATTTTAGAGATATTAGCAAACTTGCTCATAATCACACAGAAAAAAGAGGCTGGGCGCCATGTCTCACACCTGTAATCCCAGCACTTTGAGAAGCTGAGGCGGGTGGATCACGAGGTCAGGAGTTTGACACCAGCCTGGGCAACATGGTGAAATCCCATCTCAACTAAAAATACAAAATTACCTGGGCGTAGTGGCATGTGCCTGTAGTCCCAGCTACCTGGGAGGCTAAGGCAGGAGAATCGCTTGATCTTAACACCTTGATCTTGGATCAGAGTGTTGCAATGAGCCAAGATTGTGCCATTGCCCTCGAGTCTGGGCGACAGAGCAAGAATCCTCCTCAAGAAAAAATTCTTGGCTCTAAGTACATTAACTGTGGATCTACCAGGATACCTCTCCATTTTAAGGTCCTTAATCTAATGACACATGCAAAATTCTTTTAACACTGTAAAGTTACATATTAACACATTCTAAGGATTAGAAGATAAACATCTTTGGGAAATCATGGTTTTATTTATCATATTAAAATAATCAATATATTAAAATAAGCAAATTATCAATCTTATTTAATGGACTGAGATGATGCATAAGAAAATTTAAAGGAAAAAAGCCACAGATTTGGAAAAGAAGGAGATAACAGGGTTAAAGTGGAGGAAGAAGTATAATTAACAGCACCTATTAATTTTTTATTTTTAGTTTTTTGAGACAGGGTCTCTCTCTGTTGCCCAGGCTGGAGTGCAGTGATGCAATCTCAGCTCACTGCAACCTCCATCTGCCTCCTGGGTTCAGACGATTCTCCTGCCTCAGCCTCCCAAGTAGCTGAGACTACAGGTGTGCACCACCATGCCCAGCTAATTTTTGTATTTTCAGTAGATATGGGATTCACTATGTTGGCCAGGCTGGTCTTGATCTCCTGACCTCGTGATCTGACACCTCAGCCTCCCAAAGTGCTGGGATTAGAGGCGTGAGCCATCGCGCCTGGCCAGCACTTATTAGTTTTTTACCACACGCATTCTGCATGACCCAGCAGTCTCTTTGCAGTGTATCCTACGTAACTATTTACACAGGCCCATGGAGACATTTACAAGGGGCCTATTCCTGTCCGGTGTGTTGCAGCAGAGATTGTGAGGCAGTCTCTGGGTCCACTTCAGAGGCTGTGGTTGGGTTCAATGTTGGGGGGTTGCACCACACAGTATCAAAATACAATTAGAAGCAATGGGTTTGATATATACATAGGAAAAGAAATTGATCTTTAAAACTTAGTTCTGACCAGGCCCGGTGGCTCATGCCTGTAATCCCAGCACTTTGGGAGGCCAAGGTGAGCACATCACCTGAGGTCAGGAGTTCGAGACCAGTCTGCTTACCACAGTGAAACCCCGTCTCTACTTAAAATACAAAAAATTAGTGAGGCATGTTGGTGGGCGCCTGTAATCCCAGCTACTTGGGAGGCCAAGGCAGGAGAATTGCTTAAAGCTGGGAGGTGGATGTTGCAGTGAGCTGATATCACACCACTGCACTCCAGCCTGGGTGACAAGAGCAAAACTCTGTCTCAAAAACAAACAAAAAACAACAAAAAAATCTTTGTTCTTATAAATACAGTAAGAAATAAAATAAAACATGTAATCCAGTACTATTTATGTACATTAAAAATTCTCCATACCACGTTGTCAATGTACATAATGCCACTGAATTCTACAGTTTAAACAGGTTGAACAGGTAAATTTTTTAATGCATATATTACCACAATGAAAAAAATAACAAAAGAAAGACACCTGATAAGCCAGGATTTTAAACCTCCTCAGATATCAAATAAATTGCTTTTTTGCTACAAAGGTGGGAAAGCGTGGGACAAATGGTAAATTGACTGCAGAGAACTTTGTCGTGTTTTTCTCTGAGGCCCAGACTGTTACAGATTGCTGGGCAGACCTTGAGTGGGCAGATCTAATCACAGAGAAACAACGTATATCAGCAGGAACTTTACCAGCCAAGAAATTATTTTCTAACAAAAAACTACAAAGAGAAGAATAACTGGGTACTGCTGATGTATATTGTTATCTTATATGATAGCCTCCTCATAAATCTCTTTGTAGAACAGAGTTCAGCTTCTTTTTCAAGTCCCTATTCAAAGCAATTGAGTAGCATGGTTCCCTATGCTAGGGAGGATTACAGAGAAAAGAGCAGTCAAAACTCTCTTTGTAAACTAATACTTTCTTATTCTCAGGAATACACATACTGTATTAGTTTGTTCTCACACTGCTATAAAGCATAACTGCAACTGGGTAATTCATAAAGAAAGGAAGCTTAATTGGTCCACAGTTCCACAGGATATACAGGAAGCATAGTGACTTCTGCCTCAGGAAACTCAAAATCATGGCAGAAGGCAAAGAGAAACAGGTGCATCTTACATGGCTGGACCAGGAGCAAGAGACTGGGGAGTTGCCACACTCTTTTCAAAAGCAGATCTCACAGCCAGGTGCAGTGGCTCACACCTATAATCTCAGCACTTTGGGAGGCTGAGCCAGGTGGATCACAAGGTCGGGAGTTTGAGACCAGCCTGGCCAACACAGTGAAAACCTGTCAGTACTAAAAATACAAAAATTAGCCAGGCGTGGTGGCGCATGCCTGTAGTCCCAGCTACTTGGGAGGCTGAGGCAGGAAAATTGCTTGAACCCAGAAGGCAGAGGTTGCAGTGAGCTGAGATTGTGCCACTGCATTCCAGGTTGGGCAACAGAAACTTCATCTACAAAAAAAAAAGAAAGAAAGAAAGAAAGAAAGAAAGAAAGAAAGAAAGAAAGAAAGAAAGAAAGAAAGAAAGAAAGAAAGAAAGAAAGAAAGAAAACAAAACAAAATAAAAAAACAGAGATCTCATAAGAGAAACTGCCCTCATGATCCAGTCACCTCCCACCACGTCCCACCTCCAACATTGGGGATTAAAATTCGACATGAGATTTGGGGAATAGACACAGATCTAATCTCTCTCTTTCTCTTTCTCTCTCTCTCTCTCGGTCTCTCTCCGGCACTCTCTCTTTCTGTCTCTCACACAAAAACACACACATCTGCACGCGCATGCGCGCACACACACACACACACCTATAGAAACTTTAATTATAGAACAAGGTTCAGTGGTTAATGCTGGTAATCCCAGCACTTTGAAAGGCTCACTTGAGCCCCAGGAGTTTGAGACCAGCTTGGGCAACACACCGAGACCCTATATCTATTTTTTAAAAAAAGAAAGAAAAAGAAGAAAGAGAAGAAATTTTATAAATTTGAAAAAGAATAATTATGCTGTTATAGGTCAAAATGCTAGTGATCCCTGGGATTAATAACTGGAAGAGTAGCCAGAGGGGGCCTTTTGGAGTTCTGGTTGTGTCACGTTTCTGGCTCATGGGTGCTGGTTTCAAAGAGGTGTTTACTCTGAAAATTTGTATAGCTATGTGCTTGTGATTTGTTCACTTTTTTGAATTGACAGTATTATGTCTATGAAATTTACATTAAAATAAAAATGCATACATACAAAATAATGGCTCTTTTGGAAGTACCTACGAAAATAAAATATATATAAATGATTGCTTACCTATATGGGAGAAGGAAGCGGAAGTGGAAAATGGAGATAAGAGAAAAGAAACCCAGAAGGTGCCAGATGTGCACAAGTCATGATAATATTTCATTAACAGGAGAGTATTATTAAGAATCTCTGCACCTGATAACAAAAGAAAAAGAAATAGAGCAAGGAGGAAAGGAAGGAAGAAAGAGAAAAGCTAAACTCTGCTTTTACCTCTCAGAGAGACTCACTGTAGAACTTTATTTGTGTGCTTTTTTTTTGAGATTGAATTTACTAAGAGATTAGTGATTCCCGCACCTACACATCCCAGGAAGAAACCTAGTGATTGCTTAGAAGTGCACAAGACCATGAGGGAGTCTGGCCTGTCTAACATTGGCTACTCCGGTCAATAGCTTTGTCTGCCTCAAAAACTTCATGGTGGGGAAAGATGCAATCTATTAAAAATCTAGGGAGACAGCATTTGACGAGTTAAAACTAAACTGATACGTACTTTAAAGAGCTTTAAAATTTTTTTACCACAGTAGTTTTCACACTTTAGCTACATGAGGATCACCTTAAAAGTCTGATAAAGAACCAAGTGCTGCCTGCTCTCCTCCCATACTTTCTATGATATTGTATGTGTAGGATAAAAAATAAGAATTTGCATTTCTAAATTCCCAGTGATGCTATATAGTGCCACACTGTGAGAACCATCACTGTATTGCCTTCAAAAATTAAAAGAGAAGAGATGAAGCAAAGTTGTTGGTCATTTCTGATTAGTAATTCTTGTTCTTTGGAACCTGCCCCAAGTGCCAGCAGGCTGATGCCTCTCAACAAAGTAATATAGGCTGAGAAACAGAATGAATCCCTTGGTTGTAGCAGGAATAGTGCAAAGGAAAATTAGTAAGTTTTGAATTGTGAGGCTGGCAATAGCTCACGTATTACTCTGGAGATCCATTTCACTCTTCATTCTGCTCAAGAGGTGATGGTTTGAGCTTTCAGGTAAGAATTGGAACTGCAGCCCAGTTCATTTTCAGTAGTAGTCTCAGGGAAACATGAGAGCCAAAGAAAGCAGTTCCCTCAGTAATTATATTCTGATACTATTCAAAGAAAGAATATAGCATAGAAGATTAGCAAAGAGTCTAGATCATCACTCCACAAACTTTTCCACATCGAAGCACACTCAGGAAATGGCAATATTTGTACATCTCACTGGAGTAAACTGCAAAGGATATGTCAGGGTCTATGAAGGACTGCCTAAAATAAAGTGAATGATACAGTTTTATTTTTGTTATGTAGTTACGCTAATAAAATGTTGGAAAAGATATTAAGTATCAAACTGGTATAAAACTTGCAAAAGAACCTATTATAAAATATACAATCATCAGCTTTTCAAAAACTGCTCAACACAACTCATCACTAGAGAAATACAAATAGCCAGGTGTGGTGGCTCACGCTTGTAATCACAGCACTTGCAGGTGTGAGGCAGCTGGATTACCTGAGGGCAGGAGTTTGAGACCAGCTTGGACAACATGGTGAAACCCTGCTCCTACTAAAATACAAAAATGAGGATAGGCACGGTGGCTCACCCAGCACTTTGGGAGGCCGAGGTGGGCAGGTCATGAGGTGAGGAGATTGAGACCATCTGTGCTAACATGGTGAAACTCAGTCTCTGCTAAAAGTACAAAAAATTAGTTGGCCGGGCGCGGTGGCTCACGCTTGTAATCCCAGCACTTTGGGAGGCCGAGGCGGGCGGATCACGAGGTCAGGAGATCGAGACCACGGTGAAACCCCGTCTCTACTAAAAATACAAAAAAATTAGCCAGGCGTCGTGGCGGGCGCCTGTAGTTCCAGCTACTCGGGAGGCTGAGGCAGGAGAATGGCGTGAACCAGGGAGGCGGAGCTTGCAGTGAGCCGAGATCCCGCCACTGCACTCCAGCCTGGGCGACAGAGCGAGACTCCGTCTCAAAAAAAAAAAAAAAAAAAAATTAGCTAGGTGTGGTGGCACGAAGCTGTAATCCCAGAGAAGCCGAGGCAGAATTGCTCTAACCCAGGAAGTGGAGGTTGCAGTGAGCCAGGATCATGCTGCTGCACTCCAGCCTGGGCAACAAGAATAAAAATCTGTCTAAAAAAAAAAAAGACAGAAATACTAATCAAACTACAATAATATATCAATTTACATCTCCTTTAAGACAGCTATCACCAAAATAATGAAAAATAAGTGCTGGGAAGGATATAGAGAAATAAGAAAGAGTCATGTAGTATTGGTGAAAAATGTAAACTGGTGCAGGTGCTATGGAAAACAGCATGACAATGTCTCAAAAAAATTAAAAATACAATTACCATATGATCCAGCAATTTCATTCCTGGATATAAACCCCAAAGAATTGAAAGCAGGCACTTGAAGAGATACTTCATACTGCATTATGTCACAGTAGCCTAAGTGTAGAAGAAATCCAAGTGGCCATGTCAGAAGAATGGATAAACAAAATATGGTACAGCATACATTAGAACATTATTCAGCCTTAATAAGGAAGGAAAATCTGACACATACTACATCATGGAACAGCCTTGGTAACATTAGGCTAAGTAAAACAAGCCAGTCACAAAAAGACAAATACAGCAGGTTTTCACCTATGTGAAGTACATAGGGGAGTCAAAATCATAAGAGATAGAAAGTAGGAGAGAGAATGCCAAGGACTAAGTGAGAGGTTAATATTGTACAGAGTTAGTGTTTAATGTGTACAGAGTTTCTGCTTGGGTGATGAAAAATTTCTGGAAATAGATGGTGGCGATCATTGTGTAACAATGTGAATGTCTTAAATGCCACTTAATTATACACTTAAAATGGTTCAAATGGTCAATTTTATACAGATTTACCACCACTTAACAAACGTATAATGATCAGTATTTTATGACACAACTACAATATATTCCCAGCACATAGTGATGACATTCTCGTTGGGAAGCTCAGGTCTAGATATCACACATCCAGACAGCAAAAATTTGGGAATGTCTAGCTTGTCAAGAACAAGAGACAAATTTGGCTAAAAGAATTCTGCATGTGGTTCACCGTTGAGGGAGACAATAAAAGCTCTGCAGATACTGTGTTCTGGCTGATACGAAGTATTCTTTCAGGCTGAAGTACTCCTGGGCCCTTATTCTACATTTGCTGTTTGACTTCAGATTAATTATCACTTAGTAAATCAGAAAACTAAATCGTAAGTCTCAGGCTCACGTAATAGCCTCCAAGTTTCTTTGAGAAAGCTTCCTTTAGGGTCCTAGTCCTATGTCTCCACTTCCTGCTGTGCAATGGATAGTCACCTGCAGGAATGTAAGGGAGAACAGAACCTCTTGCAAAAAGTACCAGGAATTCCTTTGCCATTTATTTGCCACAAATTTTCTCGTGATTTTTTCTTTCTGAGTTGGAGTCTCGCTCTTTTGCCAGGCTGGAGTGCAATGGCGCCATCTCGGCTCACTGCAACCTCTGTCCCCAACTCCGGGTTCAAGTGATCCTCCTGTCCACTTTAGCTTTCTCAGACTCTGATACCAGTCTCCTGAAACTCCAAACTGCAAGAATCACATTTTAGGACTCTCCAAGTGATCTGTTGTATGTGTGTACTCATGTTAAGCCTACTTTTTTTTGTCTCAACTACTGCTGAAACAATCTGATATGAATATAACCTGACAGTATTCCTTAATATAGTTTGGATATTTGTTTCTGCCAAATCTCATGTTGAGATGTAATCCACAATGTTAGAGGTGGGGCCTGATGGGAAGTGATTGATTCATGAATGATTTAGCACTATCCTTTTGGTGGGTCCTCATGATAATGATTTCTCATGAGATCTAGTTGTATAAAAGTTTGTGGCACCCTCTCTCAACTTCTTTTACTCCCACTCTCACCATGTAATGTGCCTACTTCCGCTTCACCTTCTGCCATGAGTAAAAGTTCCCTGAGGTTCAAACTACAGTGAGTAGATACCATTGTCATGATTGTACAGCTGCAGAACTCCGAGCCAATTAAATCCTTTTCTTGGCCTGGCCCTAGTGGCTCATGCCTGTAATCCTATAATCCCAGCACTTTGGGAGGCCTAGGTGGGTGGATCACGAGGTCAGGAGTTTGAGACCAGCCTGACCAACATGGTGAAATCCGTCTCCACTAAAAATACAAAAATTAGCCAGGCTTGGTGGTGTGTGCCTGTAATTCCAGCTACTTTGGAGGCTGAAGCAGGAGAATCGCTTAAACCTGGGAGATGGTGATTGCAGTGAGCCGAGATCGTGCCACTGCACTCCAGCCTGGGTGACACAGCAAGACTCTGTCACAAACACACACACACACACACACACACACACATCTCTTTTCTTCACAAATTACTGAGCCTCAGGCATTCTTTTATAGCAATGCAAAAATGGCCTAATACAGAAAAATAACTGTACTTTTCGGTACTACTGTACTTTACTGTAGGCAACTGTAACACAGTAGTAAGTATTTGTCTATCTAAACATAGAAAAGATACAGCATGCCGGGCACAGTGGCTCACACCTGTAATCCCAGCAATTTGGGAGGCCGAGGCTGGTGGATCACAAGTTCAGGAGATCGAGACCATCCTGGCCAACATGGTGAAACCCCATGCTATTAAAAATACAAAAAAATTAGCTGGGTGTGGGGGCATGCGCCTGTAATTCTAGCTGCTCAGGAGGCTGAGGCAGGAGAATTGCTTGAACCCAAGAGTAGGAGGTTGCAGAGAGCTGAGATTAAACCACTGTACTCCAGTCTGGGTGACAGAGTGAGACTCTGTCTTAAAAAAAAAAAAAAAAAAGATACAGTAAAAATATGGTAGTATAATATGATGTGGGGTCCACTGTTGACCAAAATGTCACTATGCAGTGCATGACTATATCTCCTGTAAGTGGAATCGTATATTTGCCTACACGTGGAATAATACACTGTGTCTTTGTGACTGGCCTATTTCACTTAGCGTAATATCATCAAGGTTCATCTGTGCTGTAGCATAGTGCAGAATTTCCCTCCTTTTTAAAGCTAAGTTAAGGCTAGGTCTATCGTGTATATACTACATTTTGCTATCTATTCATCGATAAACATTTGGATTGCTTCCACATTTTAGTTATTGTGAATAATGCTGCTATGAACACTAGTGTGTACAACTATTTCATCAAGATTCTGCTTTTAATTATTTAAGTATATACCCAGAAGAGGAAATGATGGAGCAAATTGTAATTTTATTTTTATTTTTTTGAGGAATCACTATATTGTTTTCCATAATGGCTTTATCATTTTACCCAACAAGGCACAAAGTTTCAATTTCTCCACATTCTCACCAACTCTTATTTTCTGTTTTTATTTTATATTATAGTAGCTGTTGTAATACATGTGAAGAAATAGCTCATTGTAGCCCGCCTTCCCTTCCCTTCCCTTCTTCTTTCCCTTCTCCTTTCCTTTCCTTTCCAGATGGTCTCCCTCTGTTGCCCAGGCGGGAGTGAGGTGGCATGATCTCGGCTCACTGCAACCTCCCTGCCTCGGGCTCCAGTGATTCTCCTGCCTCGGCCTGCCGAATACCCGGGATTGCAGGGGCACAACACCACGCCTGGCTGGTTTGTGTATTTTTGGTGGAGATTTTGGGTTTCGCCGTGTTGACCAGGCTGGTCTCCAACTCCTGACCTGAAGTGATCTGCCCGCCTCGGCCTCCCCAAGTGCTGGGATTACAGACGGAGTCTTGCTCACTCAGTGCTCAGTGTGCCCGGGCTGGAGTGCAGTGGCGTGATCTCGGATCGCTACAACCTCCACCTCCCAGCTGCCTGCGCTGGCCTCCCAGAGGGCTAAGATTACAGCCTCTGCCCGGCCGCCACCCCGTCCGGGAAGTGAGGAGCGCCTCTGCCCGGCCGCTGTGCAACCTTCCAAGTGCGAAGTGACAACCTTCCGTGTAGAATGAATGAAGACACTGGCACTGATTATATAACACCTTGGCAGCTATCTCAAGTCATTGATGGTGGAGGTATTGGAATTATAGAAGAAAGCAAACACACAAATTTGACTAAAGGCGATTCTGTGACTTCTTTCTATTGGCCCTGGCAAACCAAGGTTATTCTGGATGGAAATAGCCTTGAAAAGGTGATATATATATATATATATTTTAATTATTTTAATTATATATACGAGCGTAATATATATATATGAGCGTATCTGATTTTTTTTCCCCGTATAATTCTTACTTTGTGCATTTGATATTCAGTTTGTGTTTGTAATCACGGAAAAATAAAAACAAATATTTTCTTTTAAGAAAAAAAAGAAATAGCTCATTGTAATTTTATTTGCATTTCATTAATAGTGATGCTGAGTATCTGTTTATGTGCCTATTGGCCATTTTTATATCTTTTTGAAGAAAACTCTGTTCAAGCCCTTCATTCTGGGGGATGCCTTATTTTTATTTTTATTTTTTTGAAGACTGGGTTTTGCTCTGTGACTGAGGCTGGAGTGCAGTGGCATGATCATGGCTCACTGCAGCCTCAGACTCCTGGGCTCAACTGATTCTCTTGCCTCAGCCTCCCCAGTAGCTGGGACTATAGCCATGTGCCACCACATCCAGCTACTTTTTAAATTTTTTATAGGGATAGGATCTTACCGTGTTACCCAGTCTGCTCTTGAACTCCTGAACTCAAGCAATCTCCAGCCTCGACCTCCCAAAGCACTGGGATTACAGGCATGAGACACCACTGCCTGTTCCTATTGTGTCATATCCAAGAAATCATTGCCACATCCAATGTCAGGAAGCTCTGCCCTATGTTTTCTTCTAAAAGTTTTATAGTTAGATCTTATATTTAAATCTTTGATTCATTTTCAGTTAATTTTTGCATGAAACATAAGTTAAGTTCCAACTTCATTCTTTTGCAGATTTCCAGTTTCTCCAGTGCCTTTTTTTTTTTTTTGGAAAGTGCTGTTATTTCCCATTGAATAATGTTGTCAAAAATTATCTAACTATTTATGTGAAGGTTTATTTCTAGGCTTTCTATTCCATTGGCTCATATGTCTGTCTTATGCCAGTACCATGTTGTTTTGATTAGTAAAGCTTTGTAGAAAGTTTTGAAATCAGGATGTGTGAGTCCTTCAGCTTTGTTCTTTTTCCGGATTGTGCTGGCTACTATTCAGCATCCCTTGCATTTTATATGAATTTTAATATTAGTTTTTCCATATCTACAAAAGAAAGTTATTGAAATTTTGATACGGATCACACTGAATCTGTAAATCTTTGGGTAGTATTGACACCTTAATAGAACTAAGTCTTACAATTTATGAATGTAAGATATGTTCTCATTTATTTATGTCTGCTTTAACTTCTTTCATCAGTGTTTCGTAGTTTTCCCTGAATAAGTCTTTCATCTTCTTAGTTACTACTAAATAAAATACTTAAATATTTTAAATATGTAAGTAATTAATATATAAAATACCTAAGTATTTTAAATACCTAAATAGTTAGTATATAAAATACCTAAGTATTTTAAATACCTAAGTAGTTAGTATTAAATAACAAAATACCTAAGTATCTTAAATGCCTAAGTATTTTATTTAGCTATTAAAATTAATGAAATAAAATAGTATTTTATTTTATTCTAATGTTTGTGGAATTGTTTTTGTAATTTTCTTTTCAAATTATTCATTGTCACTATATAGAAATCCAGCTAATTTTTGGTATGAACTTTGTATGTGTTGCTTTGCTGAATTTAATTATTAGCTCTAACATGCTTTTGTGGAGTCATTAGGTCTTTTTTTACATATAAGATACCATCTGGAAAATAGAGATTGTTTTACTTTTTTCTCCCAAATTGGATGCCTTATTATTTATTTCTTTATTTTTATTTATTTAATTAATTTTTTGAGGCAGGTTCTCACTCTGTTGCAGGCTGGAGTGTAGTGATGTGATTATGCCTAGCTGCAGCCCCAGCCTCCCCTGGCTCAGGTGATCCTCCCATCTGAGGATTTTGTACTTTTTGTAGAGACAACATTTTTACCATGTTGTCTGGGCTGGTCTCAGAATCCTGGGCTCAAGTAATCCTCCTTCCTCAGCCTCCCTAAGTACTGGGATTACAGGCGTAGGCCACTGCACTCAACTTATTTATTATTATTATTATTGAACTAACCGCCGTAACTAGGAATAAGTGACTTAAAAGGGCATCCTTTGGAGAGGCTGTGGCAGGAGAATGGCATGAACCCGGGAGGCGGAGCTTGCAGTGAGCCGAGATAGCGCCACTGCACTCCAGCCTGGGAGACAGTGCGAGACTCCATCTCAAAAAAATAATAATAATAAAAAAAATAAAAGGGCATCCTTGTCTTGATTCACATATTAGAGGAAACATTTTCACTCCTCACCATTGAATATTATATTGGCTGTGGGTTTTTCATATAGGGCTTTTATTATGTTGAGGTGGTTTTCTTCTCTTTCTCAGTGGTTGAGTGTTTTTATCATGAAAGGGAAATGAATTCTTTACAATGCTTTTTTGTGCATCCATTGAAATGATCATGGATTCCCCACCTTGTTCTGATAATCTGGTGAAATACCTTAAATTCCTTTTATCTTTTCAACTTTCATTTTAGGCTCAAGGGGGTACATGTGGATGTTTGTTGCATGGGTAAATTGCCTGTCATTGGGGTTTGTTGTATACATTATTTTGTCACTCAATTAATAAGCATAGTAGCTGATAGGTAGTTTCTTGATCCTGACTCTCCACTCACCTTCCACCCCCAAGCAGGTCTTGGTGTCTGTTGTTCCCTCCTTTGTGTCCCTGTTTACTCAATGTTTAGCTCTCACTTGTAAGTGAGAACTTGTGGCTTCTGGCTTTCTATTTTTGCATTAATTCACTTATGATTATGGCCTCCAGCTCCATCCATTTGCTGCAAAAAACACAATTTCAGTCTTTTTGATGGCTACATAGTATTCTGTGCTGTAAATGTATCACATTTTCTTTATCCAGTTCACTGTGGATGGGCACCTAGGTTGATTCCATGTCTTTGCCATTGTGAATAGTGCTGTGATGAACATACAAGTGCATGTGTCTTTTTGGTAGAATGATTTATTTTCATTGGGATATATACCAGTAATGGGATTGCTACCCTAGTTTTCACGTGTTGAAACATCCTTGCATTCTAAAAATGAATCCCTTTTGGTTATGGATATAGTGTATAACCCTTTTAAAATGCTGATTTTGATTTGCTAGTATTCTATTGAGGATTTTTGCATCAATGTTTATAAGATATTAATGTGTAGTTTTCCTTTCTGGTAGTGTCTTTATAATCTGGTTTTGATATCAGGGTAGTGTCGACCTCACAGAATGAACTAGAAAGTTTCTTTCCCTTCAGTTTTTGGGAAATGCTGAAACATATTGGTATTATTCTCTCAGTGTTTCCTAGGATTTGTGCAGGAACCATCAGGTCTGGAGTTTTTCTTTGTCAAAATATTTTTTATTACTGATTTGATCTTCTTACCTCATTGTAGATCTACCCAGACTTTCTATTTCTTTGTGATTTAGTTTTGGGAAATTTTGTTTCTAGAAATTTTTTATTTGATTTAAGTTATCCAATTTGTTGGCAAAGGTTGTTTATAATACTCATATAATCATTTTAATTTCTGTAAAATCAGTATTAAAGTCCTTATTTTTATTTCTAATTTTAGGCATTTTGGACTTTTCTCTTTTTTACTTAGTCTTATTATCTAAAGATTTGTCCATTTCTTTCATCTTTTCAGAGAACAAGCTTTTGGTTTCCTTGATTTTCCTCTATTGTTGGGTAGAGTATTCTGTATGTCTTTTGGATCTACTTGTTTATTGTGTTAAGTTCTCTATTTTCTTTTTTATATTTTCTTTGGTTCTATAACTTATTGAGAGTGTAGTATTAAAGTCTCCAACTATTATTGCAGAATTATCTATTTGTCCTTCAATTTTCTGTTTCTGCCTCATGTATTTTGAAGATATGTCATTAGGTAAAAAAATATTTATTAACATTTATAATTGTTATATCTTCTTCCTCTATTGAGTCTTTCCTTAAAATATGATGTCCTTGTTTATCTTTTGTAGCCTTTTTTATTTAAAATCTGTTTTGTCTGATATTAGTACATTGCTTTCTGGTCTAACTGCATCTCTGCTCTTACTTGATAACTTATTTCTTTTTTTCTCCTTAGCATCTCAGGGATGAAGGTTACTATTGCTTGGAACATTTTTTTCTTCCTTTTAATATATTTCAATCTATGTGTGTTTTTAGATCTAAAGTGAGTTTCTGTAGATAGCACCTGGTTGAACCATATTTTTTGTCCATTCAGCAATCTCTCCCTTTTAATTGCAGAGTTTAATCTGTTTATGTTTAAAGTAATTACTAATAAGAAAGACTTATCTCTGTCATTTTGCTACTTGTTTTATATATGCATTATAGCTTTTTTGGTCCTAATTTTCTGCATCAGTGTCTACTTTTATGTTGAGTTATTTTTCATAATAAAATGTTTAAATTGCATTCTAATTTATTCTTGTACATATTCATTAAATAGTTT
>NW_026652300.1:6133706-6133877 GCF_009828535.3 Hylobates moloch | reverse complement strand
TCCCTTCCTTCCTTCCTTCCTTCCTTCCTTCCTTCCTTCCTTCCCTCCTTTCTTCCTTCCTTCCCTCCTTCCTTCCTTCTTTCCTTTTTCTCTTTCTTTCTTTCTTTCTCTCTCTCTCTCTCTCTCTTTCTTTCTTTCTTTCTTTCTTTCTTTCTTTCTTTCTTTCTTTCT
>NW_026652300.1:6120962-6133696 GCF_009828535.3 Hylobates moloch | reverse complement strand
TCTTTCTTTCTTTCTTTCTTTCTTTCTTTCTTTCTTTCTTTCTTTCTGTCTCTTTTTCTGTCTTCCTTTTGACAGAGTTCTGCTCTGTTGCCAAGGCTGGAGTGCAGTAATGCATCATAGTTCATTGTAACCTCAAATTCCTGAGCTTAAGGGATGCTGCAGTCTCAGCCTCCTGAGTAGCTGAGACTTCAGGTGTGTGTCAACAAGCCCTGCTAATTTTCTTTTGTTTTTCTTTTAAGAAATGGAACTTGCTATGTTGATCTAAAACTTCTGGCCTTAAGCAATCCCTTCATCTCCATCGTCTGAATTGCTGGGCTTACAGGTCGGAGCCACAGGACTCAGGTGTGTTGTGGATTTTTAATGATTTCATGTTAAGTTGATAAAATCAGCTATCCTTCTAAACTCCATGTCCTTTGTTTTCTTATTTATTTATTTATTTCTCACTTGCCTAGACTGGAGTGTAGTGGCACAATTTCAGCCCACTGCAATCTCCACCTCCCTGGTTCCAGCGATTCTTGTGCCTCAGCCTGCTGAGTGAGTAGCTGGGACTACAGGCATGTGCCACCATGCCCAGCTAATTTTTGTATTTTTAGTAGAGATGGGGTTTCACCCTGTTGGCCAGGGTGGTCTCGAACTCCTGACCTCAAGTGATCCACCCATCTCAGCCTGCCCAAAGTGCTGGGATTACAGGTGTGAGTCACGCACCCAGCCCTGGCCATTGTTTTCAAAACTGTTTCCAAAATGCCTCGACCATTCTTGTCAAATTTCTGCACATCTCAGTGTCTTCTCCTTCCTCTCTATTGCCACCATTTTAAAACAATCTTTCTTATTCTCCTTGATAACCTGAATCCTTCTGGTGTTTTTAGGTTTGACTAAAATTTTAACAATTGTAAAGACTTTTCTAACTTCCCAGTGAATTTATATATCCTCCTCCTTTGAAGAGCTGTAATTTCTACTATACATTTCTTACATTTACAAAGGTAAATAAGATGCAGGTTTCACTATAAAATGGTTTGCAGTCTCGATGACATTTACCACATATATCCTCATATTATTTTAAATATTATTTATGCTTATACATTTTGTTTTCTCAGTTTTATGATGGAAAAGCAATGTTTTAAACTTACTGGTTTCTCCTCTACCATAATGTTTATAAAAATCTTTTTGTTGCTTGCAACAGTAATCTGAATTGATTTTTCCACCACAAAGATAAACAAATTTCTCATTATGTCATGAAATTGTTCTCATTATCCTTATCGTATAAAGGTGGAAGCTGAAGAAGGAATGGTGCAATAAATTGTTACAGACTATTAGTGAATCATTGGCGCTTTTCTTCATACAAATGTACTTTATTTTTAAATATGTAGATTGAATGCTTTTGGAAATAAGGATAGACACGATTTTTTTTCTTTTCTTAAATTATATTTTAAGTTCTGGAATACATGTGCAGAACAAGCAGGTTTGTTACACAGGTATATATGTGCTATGGTCTTTTGCTGCACCCATCAACTTGTCATCTACATCAGGTATTTCTCCTAATGCTCTCCCTCCCCTGCCCCCACACTCTGACAGTTCCCAGTGTGTGATGTTCCCCTCTATGTGTCCATGTGTTCTCATAGTTCAAATCCCCCTTAGGAGTGAGAACATGTAGTGTTTGGTTTCATGTTTCTGTGTTAGTTTGCTGAGAATGATGATTTCCTGCTTCATACATGACAGATAGACATAATTTTGTGGTGCCATGTTTACATATCACTCTTAGGTGCTGTGATAAAATTATGTCTTATTATTACTTACATTCAAATTTTATCAAAATTACTAAAAAGTTACATTTTTTAAACACTTCCTGTTGTATTATAGATTAAGTTGTGTGAAAAAATATGATTTGAAATATTTTAAGAAGAAAGAATGGAGTACCAATTTGTGAATGGCAACACTTTCCCTTCTCTAAAGCAATTATTACAAGAAACAAGGCTCTGCTTACTTTTTTTATTTATAGAATAAAGTAACACATAAGTAAACATTATTTAAATTAAGGTTTATAGAAACAAACTTTCATTTAGTCTGCAAGTATTACAATCTGTCCAACCTAATACAGAAGAGAATGCAAATGAATGGGCTGTTAATTAAATTGAACCAACAAGTTGGGTGAAAGTTATTTTATTTTTATTTGAGATGGAGTCTCGCTCTGTCGCCCAGGCTGGAGTGCAGTGGCGCAATCTCGGCTCACTGCAAGCTCCGCCTCCCGGGTTCACGCCATTCTCCTGCCTCAGCCTCCCGAGTAGCTGGGACTACAGGCACCTGCTACCATACCTGGCTAGTTTTTTTGCATTTTTAGTAGAGACGGGGTTTCACCGTGGTCTGGTCTCCTGACCTCCTGATCCACCCGCCTCGGCCTCCCAAAGTAAAAATAGTTTTCCCTCTCAGTCAATATGTAACTGGCAGAAACAGTTGTGTAGTATTACACATAATTTGAGACAGGTTAGTCTGTGTGCTATAAAGGACATATAAAATGGATTTCAAGAATTTATTGCTTCACCTCCAGCATGTAAAAAGCTTGGAAGTTGTCACTCCATCCTTTCAACAAGAAAAACTCCCCCAAAACCTGAAAATAAATGACTATTCTCAATTTAGAAAACTAAGGTTGCAGGGCAAACTGTGATGCTAAAATCTGGAGCAATAGGCAAATGCCGGAAAATATGATTGAATTCAGTTTACTTGAAGCAGAAGCTACTGGAGCTATAAAATTGTAGAAACAATTAAATAAAAATTTTAATGAATTTTTGAAGACTACGTCTAGACTAGCTTAAGAGTGGGAAACCTCCTGGAACTGTTGTCTTACAGTGAATGGGGTGGAGGAAAGTGGCTTTAATTTCATGGTTTTTGGCCACAGAAGTCCCATCAACTTTTAAAATTTAATAGCTCAGAAAAATGACCTCTTGGTTTTGTCAAGAAAAGTGGAAAAATACCCTGTACATTTTCCATTACAGAGATCTACTGTCTTGTGAAAAAACTAACACAAACTTATTCTACTTAGACAGAGGGCAATTACCAAAATCCAGTAGCCCTTAGTTTTCCTGTTTGGGTTTTTGAGTTATGGAATTGCTCTGTCACCCAGGCTGGAGTGCAGTGATGTGATCATATAACTCACTGCAGCCTTGACCTCCTGGTTTCAAGTGACCCTCCTGCCTTAGCCTCCTGAGTAGCTGGGACTACAGGTGCATGACATCATGCCTGGTTAGTGGTTTTATTTGTTTGTTTTTGTTTTTTTGGTTTTATTTTTTTTTCCTGAGAGACAGGGTCTGCTAGGAAGGCTAGTCTCAAAACTCCTCAGCTTCCCAAAGTGACAGGGATTACAGGCCTGAGCCACCACACTCAATCATCCTTTAGCTGTTCTGTTTTATCTAAAGATGGAGAAAGAAAAGGAAGAATCAGCACTTGTATACTCTAATTAAGAAGGAGCTACTGGGGAAATGAAAATATAAAAGGGCATAGAAAAACAGGATACCAGAGGAAGCTCCTGATATCTAGAGCTACAATAAACATTAAACATAGCCAAATCCTTACCCAGTTTAACATAAAACCTTACACTTGGTCCAGGTTTGGGCCTCAGTACTTTTAGAGGCTGAGGGAGGCAGATTGCTTGAGGCCAAGAGTTTGAGACCAGCCTGGCCAACATGGTGAAATCCCATCACTACTAAAAATACAAAAATTAGCCAGGCATGGTGGCATGCCCCTGTAGTCCCAGCTACTTGGGAGGCTAAGGCAGGAGAATAGCTTGATCTTAACACTTTGATCTTGGATCAGAGTGTTGCAATGAGCCGAGATTGTGCCATCACACTCCAGCCTGGGTGACAGCAAGACTCCACCTCAAAAAAAAAATTATTGTCTTTAAGTACATTGACTGTGGATCTACCAAGATACCTCTCCGTTTTAAGGTCCTTAATCTAATCACACACGCAAAATTCTTTTAACACTGTAAGGTTAAACTCTCCTAGCTACTTGAGAGACTGAGGAGGGAAATTGCTTGAACCTGGGAGGTGGAGGTGGCAGTGAGCTAAGGTTGCATGACTGCACTCTAGCCTCAGCAACAGATCAAGACTCTGTCTCAAAAACAAAACCAAATAAAACCTTATACTTAAAGGTCTAATTAACTCAGAACTTATTATCACATATATCATGTTTGGCTTTCAACCAAAAATTATAAAGCATGACAAGAAGCAAGAAAAAACAGTCTGAGGAGACCAAGTAAGCATTAAAACTAGACTTAGATAGAACTCAAGATTTTTGGAACTATGAGACCTGGAATTTAAAATAAGAATAATTAAAATGTTACGAGACAGAACCTTCCCTTCATTAGGGGGCCTGGCCCAGGAACAACTATTACATGTTTTTTTTCCATGATCCCTCTCCCTGTGGGACCTGGGGACCATACCATTCATGCAAAATTAGGTAATTAAAGGGGAAGCATGAGTAGGTGACTACGGTGTTGTACAGATAACCATAACTATTTCTGTCGACTAACTCTTCCAAATCCATGAGTGAAGGTCATGCATGCATCCATGGGTGGCACCTGTAATGGTTGCCAGGACCCAGAGGCTGGGAGGAAAGGGGTGAAGGGGGATGCCATTTTGGCCTTTTCTCTCCACCCTAGGTCACTCCAAAAAGAAGGAGGAAACTAACAAATGCCTTCTCCTTCTCTTTTCTAAATGTGTAACACATCCTCTTCAGCCTGCACTCCTCTCGCATGCATCCTGAGACACTGGGATTCCTTTGACCCTCACACCCTGAAGAAAAAGTAACTCATATTCTTTTGTATAAGGGCATGGCCTTCTTATTAGTGCCAGGGTGGAATAGCCTAGCCTCTTTAGGGAAGTGTTAATTTTAATACTCTCCAACAATTAGACCTGCTGTTTACCCACGCATTTTAAATTATGCCTGAAAGTCCCACTCCTTTGCTAGGCAGGGATATTTTTGCTTATACGGGAGCCACCATCCTAACGGCTCTAGAATAAACTCTTTGCCTTCCCTTAATGGAAACCAATATTAACCCAGATGTATGGGCAATTTAGGGAAAGGCTGGCCAGGCTACAACAGTTATACCAGTTCAGATTCACCTTAAGGATCCCACTTCTTTTCCTAGCCAGAAGTAATGTACTCTAAAGCCAGAAGCTAGAAAATTGCTGGAAGCCATCAATCTAAAAGTGCAAGGCCTCTGTATGCCCTGCAGCAGCCCTTGTGACACCCCAGTGTGAGGGGTACAGAAACCCAATAGGGAATGGAAGCTTGTTTGGGACCTCTGTCTCATTAACCAGTTCATCCAGTGGTTCATAATCCTTATACAAATCCTTAGAACAAAATTTTTCACAGTTCTAAACTTCAAAGATGCCTTTTTCTGCATACCATTGTACCCTGACTCCTAGTACGTGTTTGTCTTCAAGGACCACCCCTCAACAGACCACCCAGTTAACCTTGATGGTGCTGCCTCAGAGATTCTGAGGCAGCCCTTACTTGTTTGATTGTGCATTGTCATGAGACATCTCTGACTTCTCTCATCCTTAAGTTAAAATTTTACAATATGCTGATGACATTCTCCTTAGTGCCTCAACTGAGGGGGCTTCTCAGGAAGGCACTTAACCTCTTCTTGATTTTCTAGCTGACAGAGTGTATAAAGTTTCAAAATCTAAGGCCCAGCTTTGTCAAACCTCAGTGAAGTACCTAGGCTTTGTCTAGTCAGAGGGAATAAGAATGTTGGGTGAAGAGAGGATTAAGCCCATTCCTTCTTTCCCCCTTCCCAAAACTCTCAAACAGCTAAGGGGATTTTTGGGTAATACAGGCTTTTTCAGATTGTGGATACCTGGGTATGGTGAAATAGCTCACCATTTATATTACCTTATAAAAAAAACTCAAGCAGCTAAACTCATTCTTTGACCTGGGAACCTGAAACCCAAAAAGCATTTAACTAGCTAAAGCAAGCTTTGATTAAAGCACCTGTCCTACGTCTTCCCACAGGAAACACATTCAATCTTTATGTCTCAGAAAGAAAAAGACTAGCCCTGGAAGTTTTAAACTCAGGCCTGAGGTCCAGCCCAACAGCCAGTTGGTTACCAAGCAAGGAGCTTGACCTGGTGGCTAAAGGATGGCCAGCCTGCCTCTGAGCAGTTGCTGTGGGTGCTTTGTGCCAGAAGCCATCAAGTTAACCATGGAGAATAACCTGACTGTTTACACTCCACATAATATAGCAGGACTGATTATCTTTTAAAGGGAGTCTCTGGCTAATAGACAAATTGCCTCCTTAAATATCAAGCTTTGCTGCTAGAAGGATCTGCCATCCAGTTAAAAACCTGACCTTGCCTAAACCCTGCCACTTTCCTCCCAGAGGAAACTGAAGAACCTGAACATAATTGTAAACAGATAGTGGTGCACACCTATGCAGTCAGAGAGCACCTTGGAGAAAGTCCTCTAGAAAACTCAGACTGGACTCTCTTTACAGACTGAAGTTCCTTTGCAGAACATGCAGTGTATGTAGTAGTCACCTAGGATGACATTGTTGAGAGCATGCCCCTCTCACCGAGCACCAGTTCTCAACTAGCTGAGCTTGTCACTCTCACAAAATACTTAAGTTAAGCCCTTAAGGAAAGTCAGTTAACATTTATACTGATTCTAAGTATGCTTTCCTGGGTCTTTATGCCTATGGTGCTATCTGGAAGAAGAAACACTTCCTCATGGCCAATGGATGTCCCATTAAATACCATAAGGAAATAGGTAGACTGTTATCTTCAGTTATCTTTCCATGGGAAGTGACAGTAATGCATTTCAGAGGACACTGGAAGGGGATTGATGACATGGCCAAGGGACACAGACTAGGAGATCAAGCAGCCAAATCAGCGGCAAAAAGACCAAGAGGTCTGACACACTTGACACCCCTCTAATCTGGGATAGCTCCATAAGAAAAATAAGACCTCAGTATTCTCCTGCAAAGATAGAATGGGCCCCTCTCAAGGACACACTTTTTAGCCCTAAAAATACAAAAAATTAGCCAGGCGTGGTGGTGGGCACCTGTAGTCCCAGATACTCAGGAGGCTGAGGCACAGAATGGCGTGAACCCAGGAGGCAGAGCTTGCAGTGAGCCGAGATTGCGCCACTGCACTCCAGCCTGGGCGACATAGCGAGACTCCATCTTAAAAAAAAAAAAAAAATCTCAATAGGCAGCTCCTCCCTTAAACCCTGAATTCAATGGATAGGCAGTTACTACAGGAAAACTGGCAGATAGACTTCACTCATAATACCAAAGTAAAAGGCATTAAATGTCTTTTAATATGGCTAGACACCTTTACTAACAGGGTGGAGGCATTTCCATGCCAAACAAAAAAGTCCTCTGAGGTGACGAGCATGCTAATTTATGAGATAACCGTCAATTTGGAATCCACAAGTAACTCTAAAGTGACAATGGCCCCTCATTCAAGGTAGTTGTTACTCAGAGCTTCTAAGTAACAAAACCACTGGGGCATACAATACCATCTACATTGTGCCTGGAGACCATGGACTTCAGGAAAAGTGGAAAAAACAAATAACGTCATTAAGAGGAACCTCAGAAAGCTGTCTCAAGAAACTCACCTCCCTTGGGTTACTTTTCTTCCCAGGGCCTTACTACAGTGAGGAGCATCCCTTCTAATTGGGTTTAAGCTCTTTTGAAATAATGTATGGTTGGCCTTTCCTTACCAATAATTTTCTATTAAACTAGTAAACTTCTAAATTAGGTAAACATATAACCTCTGTGGCCCACTTCCAAAAAGAATTAAAACAACTATCAGAAGCCCAACCCCAAGAAATAGGACTACCTTTATTCAACCCAGAAGACTTGGTAGTGGTGAAGGCTTTCCCCTCTTCTTCCTCACCACTAGACTCCAGGGACTTTACATCATCTTCCTTTGCACCCCCTTGGTGGTGAAGGTTGTGGGACTCAACTCTTGGATTCATCACACTCAAGTCAAGGCCTGGAATGCAGAAGGAGCAACCCCTGACAGTCCAGAAGAACATACTGGATACCAAGGTAAAGAACTTGGGAACTTCAAACTGAGAATCATAAAAGATAAGTAAATGATTGAGGACTACCTGTCTTCACTCTCACCTTTACCACATTTAACAGATTCTTTCAGCTATTTCCACTTTTCATTCTGAGATCCACTGTCAGGTATTGCAGCTTCTTTTTGATGCATATTTACAAAGAAACTTTAATTATCTGTGGGACCAAATTTGTGACTTCATAGATGCCCATAGGGAAATCCAACATTTTGAGAAATAGAAGTTCAGATGGAAACCATCTACTACTTCATAATTACAGGAATTATGTTGCTTACTTTGCTTTTTGTGCTGAGGTTATACACTGTGGTACTTCCTGAGTGGATATCAAACAGAAAGTCTCACTGCTGGAATATTTTATTTAGTTATTCTCCTTATTGCATGGACAGTAGTAAGAGATAAGAGGCAAATGTGAAGAATTTATTGCTATCAGGCTGTTAGAGGCAGCAACGCTTCTCATCCTTTGGCCCCTACAGTGTCAGCCATTGCCCATATATACAACAAAACTAACTGCCTGGCTTGCCTTAAATGATTTGCTCATTTTAATAACACTAAAACTAGGGGGCTTCATGATGATCCTGAACTCACCATCCTGGGGTTCCCTTTGATAGCTTTGCCCCTAAACATCAAGGACTTGTCAGATATAAATGGAACCTGGTATGGGAGCACCACATACCAGTTAAAACTCCACGTGGGTAGACATATCTAAGACTCACATCCTTGTGAATCTTAGACAGGCACATTTGACAGAATAATAACAAACACCTCCCTCTGCTTTAAAGCAGAGGAAAAGGATTACACCTGGGGGGATCTCAAATATTGCAACATTACATTTACAATCTCTAAAAATGAGGATGTCTGGAGGGTATAAAAGGACAAATCTAACCTAACACACAAGATAAACTGCTGGAAAACCCTTAAAATCCTATCCATACCTCCTAACTGGAATTCCAAATCTGAGTGGAAGCCCCTGAGTAACTCTTCTTACCACTATTATGTCACAATAACAAATAACACATGGTGCTTCTCAAACATGCCACCTCAGGGAATCCTGTATGTTATTTGATACTAATAATGACCTAATAATGACTAATAATGACACATTTGTTCGTGGACAGGAAATATATAGACTGAGAGCCACTGCACGAAGAATCAGCTGAGACACCGGCCAGGACATATTATGTCCATAATCTTTCAAAACTCCATCTGTCAGAAGGATCCTTCCCACCTAGTGTGTAAATGGCACCATACGTCACTATACTTTTTATGATTATCCCTATACCAAAGATGCTCCCATTAAAGGTTTGGGAAACCTCTTTATGAGTCCTGGGCAAAGACAAGCTGCGTCTATTACACATTATAACCTAGAACCCTCTCTTCAAGGAACAGAGCTTTATTTTCTTCTTGGTTCCTGGTTATACCTAATTCTCCCTGGGTACTGGATGGGAATATGCACTATAGTGGCAGTGGTCCCTGACCTATTATTTTAAAACTCCTCCAACATGGCAACATCATGTGGTGGAATTGCTAATCTGGCATTCTAGAAAGTGCCCTATCTTGGGCACAGCAAACAAAGAGATCTATCATTTCCAGCCATTGTATGGAGATCTGAGAGAGGACTGGGGAGGACATGCACAGGACAATACTGAATTGAAAAGACCAGGAATGAGACATGCTAGAACTAAAGGCCATTTTCATTTGCCAATATTTCTGTCCTTGAGAAATCAGGGCTTAATAGCTCTATTATGATGCGGTGAGGGTGGAAGGCAACAGTAGGAGCCACAGAGGCATAACAACAATCCATAAACTCTCTACCCTCAGTGGTAATGCAAAATAGGAGAGCCCTAGATGTCCTTACAGCTGAAGTAGGGGCACTTATGCACTCTTAAATAAAACATGTTGCTTTTGGATCAACACCTCTAATCAAGTGGAAGAAAATTTACAGGTGCTTAAGAATCAAATCAGAATCATTGCCATATTAGGAGAGAATGGGTGGGCTTTAGTCTGAGTTGGCTACAATCCCTTCTTGAAGGATCTCAATCTTCTTTTTGAACCTGATTAGCTCCTTTACTGGGATCTTTTTTTTAATGTCTTGCATTAATGTTTGGAGCCTGTATAGTCAATGCTATAACCCAAATTGTTTCCTCTTGCCTGAGGCTATTTAAACTCCAAATGGTGGTGCAAATGGAACCCCACATGGACATGCATTCTTCCAAGGACCCTTGGACCACCCCCAGGAAAAACCCTAGCTTTTATTCCCCATACAATGCCCCTCTCCAGCAGGAAGTAGCTAGAAAGACCATTGCCCAACTTCCCTAATAGCAGTTAGCGTCTCCACTCCTGAGGCGGGAAATGAAGAAGAAGAAAAGGAAGAATCAACTGGGTAAACTAAGACTAGTCATCAGAGAAGCTGCCTGCCTGAAAAATCACAGGTACTTGCAAAAATAGAGCAGCCTGGTATCCCAGGCTGCACCTGCACAGAGATAAGGAGACAAGGCAGGCAAGGTTCAGCATAAAAAACTTTTTGTTCTTTGAGTGATTAGTGGGTTCTCAGGAAGAAGTTTCCTCTTCTTTTCAGGCATATACGTGGAGAGCTCTACGGGAACTTGCACTGGCAGGAGAAGTACTTACCTAAAACAAACCCACAATTTTATAAACAAGAAAAGCTGTGCTTTGTGCTTATCTAAAGACATTTCACAGCTGAATAGAGAGGGAGTTGTGCAGATGGCTTTATAGATAAGAACAGTTATTCAAACAGGTACAGAGATGAGAAGAGTTTCTTATAAAAGCTTTTGCACTCAACAGTAAAACTGCAACCCACATGGGATCACTTCTGCACTGTGGAGAGCTTTCTACTTTTGCTTAGTAAACTTTCACTCCAATCTCACCCTTTGCGTCCATGCTCCTTAATTTTCTCAGTTGTGAAATAAAAACCTAGGACAACATGCGAAACAATGATACCAGTACTGGTTTCAGTTAAATAATGATAAATGGTCCAATTTTCTAAGAATTACTCAAGAACACTTATTATTACAGCTGTAATCCCAGCACTTTGGGAGACCAAGGTTGGTGAATCACTTGAGCCCAGAAGTTGGAGACCACCCTGGCCAATATGGTGAAACCACATCTCTACTAAAAATACAAAAACTAATTAGGCATGGTGGCGGGTGTCTGTAATCCAAGCTATTCAGGAGGCTGAGGTAGGAGAATCACTTGAACTCGGGAGGCAGAGGTTATAGTGAGCCAAGATTGCTCCACTGCACTTCAGCCTGGGCAACAGAGCGAGACTCTGTCTCAAATAATAATAATAATAATAATAATAATAATAATTCCACACAATAGTGAAGAACAAAATTGGATGACTCACGCTTTCTTGCTTCAAAGTATGCTACAAAGCTATAGGAATCATATTGTCTTGCTTAGCATACTAAGGAATAGCCACACAGATGAATCGAATAGAGGAGAGAGAGCTCAGAAATAGAGCTACATAAGTATAGTCAATTCATCTTTGACATAGAAGCAAAGATAAAAAGAAAAAAAGAGATTCTCCTTTCAACAAATGATAGTGAAACAATTGTCCGTGAGAAAAAAAATCAAGACATAGACTTTACACCTTTTACAGAATTAACTCAGAATGAATCATAGACCTAATTATAAACCCAATAACTATAAAACACTAAAAAAGACATAGGAGACTGGGAGCAGTAGCTCAGGCTTGTAATCACAGCACTTTGGGGAGGCTGAGATGGGAGGATCGCTTGAGTACTGGAGTTCAAGACCAGCCTGGGCAACATGGTGAAACCCCATTGTTAGATAACAAGAGCACCCTAATGGTGCTGGTTCCGGGTTCTTCTTCCTCCCCAACACAGGCCCGCCAAAAGGAGCCAATCAGAGGTCACGACTTCCCGCCTCAGCCTAGACCCAGCCCCTCACCCAACCAGCAACCCCTACGTAGCGTCCCTAGATATAAAAGATGGAGGCTGCAAAGCTCTTGCTCTCTTTCCTTCCACTTCAGCTCACCTTCAGACTCCTCCAATAAAGATCTCTTGATTGCAACCAGTGCGGCGTGGTCTGAGTCTGAGCCTACAGAGTCACCCTTTCACCCATCTCTACAAAAAATACAAAAATTAGCCAGGTGTGTTTGTGCATGCTTGTAACCCCAACCACCTGGAGGCTGAGGTAGGAGGATCATCTGAGCCCAGGAGATCAGGGCTGCAATGAACCATAGCTGTACTCCTGCACTCAAGCCTGGGCAACAGAGGGAGGCCCTGTCTCAAAAACAAAAACAAAAACAAAAATGACAAAGGAGAAAATCTAGGCGATTTTAGGTCTGCAATTAACTTTTATAAAACAGCAATACTGAGATATATTGAAATACAATTATATTTATTTGAAGTATACATACAATTCACCTATTTAAAGTTTTAAATTTACTAACTTTTGGTATACTATATAATTAAATATTATTAATACAGTATAAAGAATATATATTATTATTAACATAGTATGCCAAAATTTATTAAATTACAAATTTAAACTGTAGTACACATATAAAACATAAATCTGCCATTGTAATAACTTCTTTGTTTTTTCTGAGCTAGAGTCTCGCTCTGTCGCCCAGGCTGGAGTGCAGTGGCACCGTATCAGCTCACTGC
>NW_026652300.1:6093249-6120952 GCF_009828535.3 Hylobates moloch | reverse complement strand
ATAGACTGGGCTGTTGATTTAACTTAAAACACGCAATTTGTTTTCTAGATCATTTTCACTTTCCAATTTTTCTTGTGTTTCTATGGTATCACTTTAATCTACCTGTACAGAATTTTTTTTTTTTTTGAGACGGAGTCTCGCTCTGTCGCCCAGGCTGGAGTGCAGTGGTGCGATCTTGGCTCACCCCAAGCTGCCCGTCCCAGGTCCATGCCGTTCTCCTGCCTCAGCCTCCTGAGTAGCTGGGACTGCAGGTGCCTGCCACCATGCCCGGCTAATTTTTTGTATTTTTTTTAGTAGAGACAGGGTTTCACCTTGTTAGCCAAGATGGTCTCGATCTCCTGACCTCTTGATCTGGCCGCCTTGGCCTCCCGAAGGGCTGGGATTACAGGTGTGAGCCACGTGACCAGCCCAATACAGATTTTTTAAAAGCCTCTTACTGGGTAGTTAATTTGGTATAGTACATAGAGTCTTTTTTTTCCTAGTAGGCTTTTATACTGGGGTAATTACCATGTTTAATGGTCAGTGTTGATTCATGAAGCAGTTATTGGAAATAGATCCTTTTAAAACATGATTGTTAGTTAACCACTACTAGCTACTGAAATATTTGTGGTTTGTGATGTATTTTAGAGTAAGCATTTTTTCTGCTCATGTTGCAAAGTAGTTTATTATATAAAATACAGGTTTTAAAAGTTTGTTTTCCAGGACCTATTTTTTAATAGACATTTTCTAAAAAGGCAGTATCTTGGTGATGTTATAGGCTTCTGATTTTACATTTTCTGTTTTAGAAGGGCGCTATATACCTCCTCACTTAAGGAACAGAGAAGCATCTAAAGGTACGTCTTCAAGGCAACTTTGTAGACCTAACCTTTAGCAGCTAATCAAAGCCTAGGGAAAAAAGTAACTTTAGGAAGTCTGTAAACGTTTTTTGTCCCCTCCTGTGCATCTTTTGGACTGTCTTTAAGAACTAGCACTTTCTGTTTTTGGAAAAGTTCGTATAATGTTGAATGATGGATAGTTGTTGTTTCCTTTGGCAAACTGAGCCCAAAGAATCTGGGTTTTGTATAGTGCTTTACGTGTTTGTAAACATTTATGTTTTGAAATTTGAAACCAGTGTATTTGTGGAAATGCCTTATGTAAAAGAAACTGTGTAGTGATAAAGTCCTGCTTGCTGCTGTCTCAAAAAGTTAGCACAGCAAAAATGGTTTTTTTTTTTTTCAGACTAGTTAACAGTTGTTAAGATTAGCACTTTTGGCCACATCCAATAAGCTGGTGAGATTGTCTGGTTTTGGCCTAAACAACTTCATTTGAAAGGTGTTGTATGAAATGCATTAAAACACTTAGGATGGTTTACTATTAAATTTGTAATTTAGAAAAGTTTAATTGGGGTGATGTTTCGAGTGCTGCATATACATCAAAAAAATTCTAGGAGAAGGAAAGGTCAGGAAAAGTAAAACCAAAAGGAAAGAAGGTAATGATAAAGGGGTGTGGAGTGGGTTTGTATTTCTTTGTTTAGTCTGTAGCCTCTGTATAAGTCTGAGTATGTTTGTCAGAAGACCACTTAGCTAATGATTTTGTATTCTTTTTTCAAAATAACTGGAGAGGCCGGGCGCGGTGGCTCACACTTGTAATCCCAGCACTTTGGGAGGCCGAGGCGGGCAGATCACGAGGTCAGGAGATCGAGACCACAGTGAAACCCCGTCTCTACTAAAAAATACAAAAAAATTAGCCGGGCTTGGTGGTGGGCGCCTGTAGTCCCAGCTACTCGGAGAGGCTGAGGCAGGAGAATGGCATGAACCCGGGAAGCGGAGCTTGCAGTGAGCCGAGATTGCGCCGCTGCACTCCAGCCTGGGCGACAGAGCGAGACTCCGTCTCAAAAAAAAAAAAAAAAAAAAAATAACTGGAGAATTTCTTTTATCACAGGTATTCTTAGTATTGCATCTGGCTGGAATTGCATCAAAGGTTTATTAAGTGCCTTAAGGAGAGTTGGCAATATTTTAGTATTTGAGGGAATGGAAGAGACCATAAACATCCAACTTCCTAAATCTGGGAAGTACAATTGATTTAGTGCAATAGATCTAGATTTAGGAAGTACGATTATTCATTTGTCTAATACTGGAGATTTAAAAGCAGGGGAAAATAACTTTATTAACTTGTAACTTTTAACATTCATTGAAATGTTTGAATTTAGGTAAGTGTGTGGTTGTGGAGTGAGTTTACTCTTGTTATTATTTTTTTTTTTTTTATCAGTTTGTAGACATGGAAAGTAGGCAGCAATGAGGGTTTTTTTTTTTAACACAAGTATACCTTATTCTTACCGAGCATGTTAAGATAACATAGTTACTTTTAGACTTTTAGAATTTGAGGCTATCTTAGAGGTCTGGTAGAGCAAAGTAGACAACATGGAAATTCCTTGTTTTGTATTGACTACTTCCATTTAGTTGATCTGTTTCTTTTTGGTGTTACTAGACAAAGCTAGATTTTAAAAAATGCATTAAGATGCTCAACTAACTAGTCCTCTTTATACTGTTGTTGATAGGTAGCAAGTTGCCTTCTCCAGGTTCTTCATTGAATAAGTCCTTGTTTACCATGATGCTTGCTACATACTACTACATATGAGTAGTTTTTGGTCATAAAGTGCATAGAGTTGGAGCTTTTTTTGTTTTGGAGATGGAGTCTTGCTGTGTTGTCCAGGCTGGAGTACAGTGGTGTGATCTGAGCTGACTGCAAGCTCCGTCTTCTGGGTTCACACCATTCTCCTGCCTCAGCCTCCTGAGTAGCTGGGACTACAGGTGCCCACCACCACGCCCTGCTAATTTTTTTGTATTTTTAGTAGAGACGGGGTTTCACCGTGTTAGCCAGGATGGTTTTGATCTCATGACCTTGCGATCCGCCTGCCTCAGCCTCCCAAAGTGTTGGGATTACAGGTGTGAGCCATCTCTGTCTTATCTGTCTGGCATATTTCTTCTGATTATGTAGGTCTCTTCTCTTAGTTCAAGCTTTTCTCTAGGTAACCCACAGTCCCAAGGTAATCGTTTACTTAGCTGGGCCTTCCCAATATGTGTATTATATATAGCATATGTTAAATGTTTAGGTTTAACACCTTTTGTATTATTCAGGATTTGTCAAGGATGGGACATAACTAAGAAACTAACATAATGGGCTTGCACTAGCTACAAGTTCAGCTTAAAAATTGGGAACATGGAATCCCTCTTAATCAGTCACAGCTTAAAAAAAGACTCAAATAATTTAATTGGAGTAGGTTTATATTTTGGATATGTAACATTTACACTTATAAAATGAGTGAAAAAAATTGTTACGATAGTATAGTATTAATAGCATAGTTATGTTACATGCAAGCTACCTTGTTCTCAGGTCATGAGATTACTTTGCTTCATATAATAATCTCTGGTGGAAGAAAACATTAAAGCTTTTAAAAATTCTGCTTATGGGACCTGTTGACCTTTGGTCCCATTAAGATAAAGGAAGACTACATGTGAATGACTTCATATTTGGAAAGATGCAAATTATGTAAAAGTCTTGTCACCTTCTGATTTTTGCTTTTTTATTGAAGGATTCCATGATAAAGACAGTTCAGGTTGGAGTTGCAACAAAGATAAGGATGCATATAGCAGTTTTGGGTCTCGAGATTCTAGAGGAAAGTCTGGTTATTTCAGTGAACGTGGAAGTGGATCAAGGGGAAGGTAAATCTCAGCTTGTATGTATATACAGTAGCAATTTAGGAATCTTAATTTGGTAAGTTCTCATTCTTCGTACTTTCAGTGGTCAAGCATGTCTTTAACAGATTACTAATGGATTTAAAGCAGAATGTTGGTTTACTCATCGTTTTGTTAGCAGTAAGAGGTCTTTACTAAAATTAATTTATTAAATTAGATGAATATGGTATTTGACACAGTGAAATCTGTTTCAACTTAAATGATACAGCGTGTCTGTGACAGCTGTAAACACTTCATTTTTATGTGTGTTATAAGTTGATCTTAAAAATCTAATAGCTGTATTTAATCCTGTCTTCTGTTTTTCACAAATAGGAATAAAACTCTAATTTTTATTCTCTTGTCACATGTCTGTTTTCATATAAAGGAGAAATTCAAGTGTTATTCCTGCTTTCCTAAGTAAATATATTTAGATGATACTATTTTAAATGAAGATGTAAAGTATGTAACTAGTTATAAGTATCTAAAAACCTAATTCTTAGCATGTGAGGTCTAAGCTGTGTGATCTTTTTAAAAAATTTTTCATAATTTTCTTAAAAATGAAGACATAAATTACACTTTAAGTACTGGTTAATTAGCGGGCCTTACTTCACATGAGAAACAAATATTGAATTGCCAGTATCTTTGAAGGGCGGTTGTGTTCAGTAATTCAACTGATACTCGAGTACATTTCTAGAGCGATGGTAATCTAACATGGGCTAAATCATGTACTTTTGATTGCTTGTGCCATTCAGATTTGATGACCGTGGACGGAGTGACTATGATGGTATTGGCAATCGTGACAGACCTGGCTTTGGCAGATTTGAACGGAGTGGACATAGTCGTTGGTGTGACAAGTCAGATGAAGATGATTGGTCAAAACCACTTCCACCAAGTGAACGCTTGGAGCAGTAAGTTTTTGAAGTGTATGTTAATTGTTATGAAATTTATTGCTTAGTATAACATATATGTAATAATTATTTGATTTCAGAGAACTGTTTTCTGGAGGAAACACGGGGATTAACTTTGAGAAATATGATGATATACCAGTAGAGGCAACTGGCAGTAACTGTCCTCCACATATTGAGAATGTAAGTTTTTTGTTTGACTCTTAAAGTTATTAATGCAAACCCATTGGATTATAAAAAAAATTAATGTCATTAAGAATAATTCTGGAATTAAAAATTTATCAAACATATGAAGCATCCAATTTTTTTTTTTTTTTTTTTTTTTTTTTTTGAGACAGAGTCTTGCTCTCTTCACACAGGCTGGAGTGCAGTGGCATGATCTGAGCTCCCTGCATCCTCCTTTCTGGGTTCAGGCCATTCTCCCACCTCAGTGTCTTAAGTAGCTTGGACTACAGGTGCACACCACCACACCCAGCTGATTTTTGTACTTTTAGTAGAGACAGGGTTTCGCCATGTTGGCCAGACTGGTCTCAAATTCCTGATCTCAAGTGATCTTCATGCCTTAGCCTCCCAGAGTGCTGGGACTACAGGCATCAGCCACCATACCCGGCCTCCAAAAACATTTTTCAATGTAGATTAAACCCAGGCATTTTCTTTAAAAATGCCGTGAATCTTTCACTGAAATCATAGCATGTGTAAACCAAATCAGACAGTTTAGTTGGTTACTTCCATTAATATGTTAGTATAAAACAGAAATTGCAACAGATACAGCATTTTATATCTGCTGTGTTTACTTCTGTATGTACTTCTATTTGATTAACCTCATTAAATTTCTTGGCAGTTCAGCGATATTGACATGGGAGAAATTATCATGGGGAACATTGAACTTACTCGCTATACTCGTCCTACTCCAGTGCAAAAACATGCCATTCCCATTATTAAGGGAAAAAGAGACTTAATGGCTTGTGCCCAAACAGGTAAGCTTACTTGATACAAAGTGAAAGTTAAGAATACCTGATCAGACTTACTTTAAAAGTAGTATTTTCTGAAGGGATATTCGAATCCTATGTTTAGCATTTGAGGTAGGTAAAGATTAGCTGAGGATGTGTCTTTTTGTGTATACCTTTGGATCCTTGGGATGAAACTAGTGTTTTTATCTGGACATCTTGAGGAAGCTTATGGCAAAATCTTCTTTAAGAAATACAACTGCGTATTTTTCAGTTAACTCCATGGGAGTTAGCAAACTGCATCCTTTAGGTCAAACCTAGCTCTTGTTTATTTTTCAATAGCTGTATTGAAATACAGCCATACCCATTTGTTAGATCTGTAGCTGTAGAGGTTAGCCAGAGATGTGGCAGAGAGACTGGCTTGCAAGAGCCATGTAGCTTTTTACAGAAAGTTTACTGACCCCTGCTTTACCTTCCAATGGTATATAGTGATTACAAAAAAATGTTGAACTGAAAGTTGATGCCACTTTTCAGAAAAATGGTTGTGTTTTTTTACCAATTGAAATGCATTGTTTAAAAATAAAGCATAGTAGTCACTTTGTTCTTAGGTTTGCCGTATAAATTTACTGTAACTTCCTAGGAAATTGGAAATAAAGTAAGAAGAATTTTCTTACAATTCAAGGGCATTTAGAACACTTTGTCATCTGTTAATATTCAGAAATGATAAGCCAGTGTTTTGTTTTCAGGATCTGGGAAAACTGCAGCATTTCTTTTACCCATACTGAGTCAGATATACACAGATGGTCCAGGAGAAGCTTTGAAGGCTGTGAAGGTAAAGGTTTTGTTATAAAATAAGACCTTTTTGTTTTAAAAAACCTTGTAAAGCCCCTTTGACTTTTCTAACTGAAGCCATATATACCTTATTTTCATTTTTTTTACCCCATTCACCCACCGAAAACAAGTTTGCAGATGTAATC
This sequence comes from Hylobates moloch, assembly GCF_009828535.3. NCBI lineage: Eukaryota > Metazoa > Chordata > Mammalia > Primates > Hylobatidae > Hylobates > Hylobates moloch. Next base: position 6,114,410 of record NW_026652300.1, on the reverse strand, counting down.
TGCAAATTATAAAGAGAAAGTGATGAATTTTTAAAAATAATTGAAGTTTTGGGTTATAAATTTAAAATTAATTTATTTTTTAGGAAAATGGAAGGTATGGACGCCGCAAACAATATCCAATATCCTTGGTTTTAGCCCCAACAAGAGAATTGGCTGTACAGATCTATGAGGAAGCCAGAAAAGTAAAATACTCATTTTAGTGATTATTGCTTTTCTCATTTATCAAATGATGTTTTTATAGCCACTGATATGTTCTTTGCTTAAAGTTTTCCTACCGATCTAGAGTTCGTCCTTGTGTAGTTTATGGTGGTGCTGATATTGGTCAGCAGATTCGGGACTTAGAACGTGGATGCCACTTGTTAGTAGCCACTCCAGGACGTCTAGTGGATATGATGGAAAGAGGAAAGATTGGATTAGACTTCTGCAAGTATGTCAGTTTTTATATATGGGATGCATCTATTTTTGTATTAAAAGTTGATTACTTTTGTTGTATTTTGCTAGTACTGCTTTAACGTTAATAATTTAATTTTCTACATAGTTTTGAAAATTGCAGTTAACGTTTTTGTTAAAGAGTAAGTGAAATTTTAAATGAGGCTCTGAGCTTTAACAATCAACATGGGTAATTTGGTTGTCACCTTGAGCATTTTATCTCTTGATTTTGTGTGTGTGTGTGTGTATGCATTTGTTGAATATGTGTCAAATTGTGACACTGCAATAGTTACTACCTGAGTGACTATATTAGTGTAATTAATTACACAACTACATATAGTAATTAGTTTCTCAGATCTAATAATCCAGTATCAACTGAGGGTTTTCATAATAGGTACTTAGTGTTGGATGAAGCTGATAGGATGCTGGATATGGGATTTGAACCTCAGATACGTCGTATAGTTGAACAAGATACTATGCCACCAAAGGGCGTTCGTCACACCATGATGTTTAGTGCTACTTTTCCTAAGGAAATACAGGTACTGTTTCACGTTGGAACTTTTATTCAGAACATTTGTGTTTATTCATTATCTTCAGAAAATTTATGTATTAAAAAAGGTAATTGAGTATTTTTCTCACTGTTTCAGATGCTTGCTCGTGACTTTTTGGATGAATATATCTTTTTGGCTGTAGGAAGAGTAGGCTCTACGTCTGAGAACATCACACAGAAAGTAGTTTGGGTGGAAGACTTAGATAAACGGTCATTTCTGCTGGACCTTTTAGGTGCAACAGGTAAATTATGAGTAAGAATAGTGTCAGTTACAGGTAAAGATAATCTCTTTACATATCTTCTGGCCTTTCCCCCTGTCTTGTCTCCTCTTTCTAAACATGGCTAAAACAATGCTTACATTAATTGGCTCTGTTTGCATGCTTCCAAGATGTATTTTAGCACAAGGACTAGAATTAAGCCAGTTAATAATTTAGATTAAGTAGTGATGCTAATTCACTGTGTAAACAAAGCCTTATAATTTTTCAGGGAGGGATTCACTGACTTTAGTGTTTGTGGAGACCAAAAAGGGGGCAGATTCCCTGGAAGATTTCTTATACCATGAAGGATATGCTTGTACTAGTATTCATGGAGACCGGTCACAGAGAGATCGAGAGGAGGCCCTTCACCAGTTTCGCTCGGGAAAAAGCCCAATTCTAGTGGCTACAGCTGTATGTATATTTTGTTTTTTAATTAATCATGTGGATAGTGATTTTTTTTTAATAGAAGTTATTTTTCAGGTGGCAGCACGAGGACTAGACATTTCAAATGTGAGACATGTTATCAATTTTGATTTGCCAAGTGATATTGAAGAATATGTGCATCGTATTGGCCGTACAGGACGTGTAGGAAACCTGGGTAAGGGGTTTGTTAGACAGTTCATTTTTTTTTTGTGATGCATACAGCCGAGATTTGACACAGAATATTAAAAATAGAACGTTTATTTTTGAGGTAAAATTTCATGTCAGATTAATCAGCCAAGTAAAAGTTTGTATTCCAGTCTCTTTGATTTGGTTATATTACAAATTAAAATGTCGTATTTTAGTTTTCTACTTAGTGTATTTTATATATGAATATAAGAATACTCCGCTACTTTATGGAAAATTCATGTGCTTTTTTGAACACTTTAGGCCTTGCCACCTCATTCTTTAATGAAAAAAATATGAATATTACAAAGGATTTGTTGGATCTTCTTGTAGAAGCTAAACAAGAAGTGCCTTCTTGGTTGGAAAATATGGCTTATGAACACCACTACAAGGGTGGCAGTCGTGGACGATCTAAAAGGTACACACTGAGCCTTCACTCTTGTTATTACGTACTAGGGGCAAGAAGCTTTCTTAAAAGTGTTAAACAGTTATTTTCAACAATAATACATACACATTTTGGGCAAGGGATGATTATTAGAGAGGGTGACAAGGAATTAAGTGTCAGTTCCTCACTGCTGAGTCCTTTAGAAATACTGTTAGAACACATTGGGACATTAATGGGATGGTTCCCATTGGAACATAATGGAATTGAACTGAAAAATCAAATTGGGAATTGCAAAGTTTAAGCAGGAATTTTCAGTTTATACTTAACACTGCCATGCTGTATTTTTGCTTACAATGATAGATTCAGTGGAGGATTTGGTGCCAGAGACTATCGACAAAGTAGCGGTTCCAGCAGTTCTGGCTTTGGTGCTAGTCGTGGAAGCAGCAGCCGCAGTGGTGGAGGTGGTTACGGCAACAGCAGAGCATTTGGTGGAGGTAATGTTAATTTTTCTTTTAGGAGGGGCTTTTTGTTTTTCTTTTTTTTTTTTTTTTGAGATGGAGTCCCACTCTGTCACTCAAGCTGGAGTGCAGTGGCCTGATCTCGGCTCACTGGAGGTGACCCTCCTGCCTCAGCCTCCTAAATAGCTGGGATTACAGGTGCGTGGCAACATGCCCAGCTCATTTTTTTCTATTTTTAATAGAGATGGGGTTTCACCATGTTGGCCAGGCTGGTCTCTACCTCCTGACCTCATGATCCGCACACCTTGGCCTCCGGAAGTGCTGGGATTATAGGCTTGAGCCACCGTGCCTGGCTTGGACTCTTTGTTTTTCTTACGAGTTCTCTTTTTCAAAGCGTAATTCATTGGGGAAATTTGACTTCTGAGGGACACAAAATCCAACACTGGATTTCTTTTACTGGTTTTATGTTAAAGTACTTGACGAAAAAAGGGTATTAACGGATGACTTAATTTCTCTCTAAACATTTTTCTTGATAGGTGGCTATGGAGGCTTCTACAGTAGTGATGGATATGGAGGAAATTATAACTCCCAGGGGGTTGACTGGTGGGGCAACTGAATCTGCTTTGCAGCAAAGTCACCCTTACAAACAAGTTAATATGGAAACCACATGTAACTTAGCCAGACTATATCGTGTAGCTTCAAGAACTTGCAGTACATTACCAGCTGTGATTCTCCTGATAATTCAAGGGAGCTCAAAGTCACAAGAAGAAAAATGAAAGAAATAAACAGCAGCCCTATTCAGAAATTGAAGACGTAATTGCTGTAGTTTGGATTAAACTCTTCCCCTCCTGCTTTAGTCCCACCCCAAACTGCATTTATAATTTTGTGACTGAGGATCGTTTGTTAACGTACTGTGACTTTAACTTTAGACAACTTCCTACTTTGATGTCCTGTTGGCTCAGTAATGCTCACGATACCAATTGTTTTGACAAAATAAATTTACTAAACTTGGCCTAAAATCAAACCTTGGCACATAGGTATGATACAACTTTAACAGGAATCATCAATTCATCCATAAATATAAAAAGGAAAAAAAACTTGAAGCAGTAGCCTGCATTAGGACTGTTTGGTTTTTGCAGACTTGGGGGTTGGGAGACCATCTTAAAGCATTAAAGCATAGTTTTTTTATATGGCCAACCTATACTAAATTAAGTTCTGACTTGCTCACTCTATCCTGGATAGGCACTTAGAAACTTACACTGTTTAAGCCATTCCAGTCATGATGAGGTGGAATATATCAATATACCCATTAATATTTTCGGAAGACCTCTTTTAGCTTAATTCAAGTAAGTACAGCAATTTCTCATTTAATGTTTAGGGAGTTTATTCTAAGCTAGGCAAACGCGGGCGTACTATCACAAGAAAGGTTTAAAGCTTTGATAAAATGGGGAAGATTTCATTTAATCAGTTTTTTTAATGCCTGCTATAGAAATTTGAAATGTTAGAATGGCTGACCATGGCAGTGACCAGGCCTCACTACAGGCCTGGTTGGATTCTGGTCTTCAATGCATGCTAGTGTTGATGTTTTTTGGTCAAGAAGGGTTTAAACAAAGGATTATGCAGCAGGCTTTTATTTAATATAGATTCATATTGCTCTGTTAAAGCTGCATTGAAATGTTAAAATGGCTTACACTTGTAGACTTTGCAAATCTAAGACTAACAGAAATCCTTGAAATCACACAGGTTGCAAATACATACTAAACTGCACAAGGAATGTGTTCTATATTTGCAGTTTTAGTGTGTTTTAGTTGCATAGGTTTCCATGGTATTTATAGTTCTCTTGTGCTAAATTTGGCCAAAGATGATTGTCCACCACTAAAAATGCCTCTCCCACTTGGAATTCTGTACTGATGTTGTGGCCAGATGCAATGATCTTTAAAAACAGATCTTTTCAGTGGCATAAGAAGTTGGCAAAAATTTCTTAAAGTGCAATAGATTTTCAAGTGTATTGTGCCTTGTTCTAAAACTTCTAAGTAGGTGCACTTGACAGTATTGAAGTCATTTGTTAAGGTGCTATTTCAATTAGTGTAGGTTTAGACTCTTGTACATTTCTCCCATAACTTTTTACAAAGTACTTATTTTATTGCACATTCAGAGAATTTTATATATATATGTCTTGTGTGGGTGTCCTTGACCTTTCAATCTTACTGTGTTTCTTGGAGATTGTTGAATGCAGCCAGTGAAGAAGTAGATTCCTAAATTTTATTGGGGACCATGGTATGGTAGTTGAGAAGAAAACTATTTGCACACAACAGATTTTAGATACTTTTTGCTGCTAGTTGTGTAATATTTATTGAACATTTTGACAAATATTTATTTTTGTAAGCCTAAAAATGATTCTTTGAAAGTTTAAAGAAACTTGACCAAAAGACAGTACAAAAAACACTGGCACTTGAATGTTGAATGTCACCGTATGTGAAATAATATATTTCGGGGTAGTGTGAGCTTTTAATGTTAAGTCCTATTAAACTTGAGTCAAATTAAGCAGACCCGGCATTGGCGATGTAGCCGTAATTTTCTGACAAAATTTAAGACAAAATTGTCAACTTGAAACTAAAACATGCCAAGGTTTTGATATACTTGTCTTAAGATATTAATGAAACACTTCTGAACACTGATAGGAAGTGTCCACATCTGCAAAGTTTCTCTGAGTTTTGTTACATGTTTTGTTTCATTTTCGGTGATTGTCTGGCATATTTACAGTCCTCAAACGTGGTTATTTTTGTCAGTGACTTAACATTCAGTTTTATCAGCCAGCAGTATTTTTCAGTAAATAAAGAATGGAATTACTGAATGTAATCATTAAACCTCGAGTCACTGTAAAAGTTTAGTAATTGCTTATTGTATTAGTTTTAGATGCTGGCACTGCATGTGCTCTGTTTATTTTGATTTTACTAAAATAAAAAGTTCAAAAGTCTTTCTGCCATCACTTGTAGCTTAATGTTGAGTTGAAGATGAATTTGTGCTCTTAACCTGAAGATTGGAAATCTGATTTCTTGGCTAACTACCAAAGCTGTTCGTAAAATACATCCTGAGGCTAGAAGTAGTTCTTTGCCTTACATACTTGAATAAATGATGAAGGTGGTAGAAGGTTGGAGTTGTGAGGCAGGATTTGTATTCTGACTGATGGAAATCTGAAAGGTCTGTACATGCAGAATGTATTGCATTTTGGTCTAAGCAACTTATGAGTGTGATTGTTATTTTAAGCATTTTTAATGTGAAAGATGGCTGAACTAAGAATGAATTGGGTAAAAAGTCAGTTGCCTAACAAATTACTTTTTGATTATAAGTGGTTACCTACTTAAGGTCAAGAGTTAATTGGAGTAGGTTAATGATAGCTGAGAATCGCATAAGCACCCTTTGTCCAACTTCTTTTTTCTGGTAGCTGACAATCCCATTAACACATTGCAGCAGTTAGTGCTGCTTAACAAACACGATAGCCAAACTGGTCTAACGTGTTAACGTTTGAAGTAGGTTTTTTTAAGGAAGTCAACATAGACTGGATTAAGAAAATGTGGCACATATACACCATGGAATACTATGCAGCCATAAAAAATGATGAGTTCGTGTCCTTTGTAGGGACATGGATGAAACTGGAAAACATCATTCTCAGTAAACTATCGCAAGGACAAAAAACCAAACACCGCATGTTCTCACTCATAGGTGGGAATTGAACAATGAGAACTCATGGACACAGGAAGGGGAACATCACATTCCGGGTACTGTTGTGGGGTGGGGGGGTGGAGGGGGCGGGGACAGCATTAGGAGATATACCTAATGCTAAATGACGAGCTAATGGGTGCAGGAAATCAACATGGCACATGGATACATATGTAACAAACCTGCACATTGTGCACATGTACCCTAAAACCTAAAGTATAATTAAAAAAAAAAAAAAAAAAAAGACTTAATACAAAGCTACAAAAAAAAAAAAAAAAAAGGAAGTCAAGAACCTCAGTGTCCCTTTGTGTCCCCTTCTGGCAACCAACCTCAAACTGCAAAGGATAAGCACTTCTTTTAACAGCACACATAAGCTTTGGTCTAATAAACTTGGTGTAAATGAAATCTACAGTTGTTTTTTTTTTTTACTTGTTTTTTGCAGTAAGTGTTACGTTTGTGAGATGGAATTACATTGTTACTTAGAATTGTAACATTCTGATAGCTGTGTGGAATCCTGTTGTGTAAATAGCACCTAATTTCTAGTTTGTAGCAGCAACAGACTATTTTAATGAATATGGTAAATGCCAATGCTCGTGCATGTCTTACCTGTTTTCAGTAGATACTGGTTTTCATAAGTATTTATGCCATTTTGCACTTGGTCTCAGTTTATTTGTGGTTGCTGTATATTCTCAACATTACTTGGTTTCTTACACATCTTTTATATATATATAAGTAGGTGTGTTATTTTAATTTGTATTAATCATCCTGATGACGATTGATATGACACGCGCTGTCTTGAGGTTCATGCAGTTAAAAAGAATTCGTCCTTATCAATTACAGGCATATTTAGTAAATGATCTGATTTTTGGGTACTATTGTCTCCAGATAAAAGATATAATGTAGGTAAAATTGGATTTGCAATTAAGTTGTTAAGGTTGGTTGATGGTAATACAGTTTAGTTAATTTACTATTGATGTTTGAAGATTAGTAGATAATATTTGTAGAACACATACTATGTGAAAATTCTGCAGTGAAGTAGCCAAATAGTGACCAAATTAAGTTAACTTTTTCTACCAATGGAAATGGTCTCCCATTTCATTCCCTCCTGCTCAGGTGATTTTTAGGTGTGATTTTCCACTGAATCATTGTATCTGTCTTCTCCAGGACTGAGGGCTCAGAAATTGAATGTGCGTATGTTTGCACACAAGTATGTGTGTTTGTCTTTTGAAGACCACAGTGGTCTAATGCCCATTTTTAGGCATTATGAGTTCTTTAGATTCAGAGAATAATTGATCAGTTAGGATCTGAGTTCCATGGCAGGAAGTATAGCTGGAATGATCTCATTCCTATTGGACAGATGAAGTGGATACATCTCTACAGCAGTCAGGAGAAAAGTTAGACAAGCCTGTCCTGCAAGAAAATGTGAACTTAAAAGTGGTACTGACGTGTGCTATGTAGCAGTTCTCTGTATGAAAAATAAGCTCTTTTAGAACATCAAAGACAATAACAGTGTGTTTACAAAGATGAGCATATTCACAGTGATGCTGTTATTTAATAGTTGCAAGGGGGGTGAATAGATTTCTATAATGAGATACTATGGATTTGAAACAGTAAAAGTTCCTGTATCCCCCTCACAGGGCGTGTGACTGGGGAGTGGCTCAATTCTTAAGTGTCCTGCAGCTCCAGACCCTAGGGGGAGCATGCAGACAGGCAGGTCTTGGCGAGTGTGTGCTGTAACCCATTGTGTACAGCTCTTGAAACCCAATGGGCGTGTGTTAGTGTGTTCTCTAGGTTTTGCCATCTGCAGGCAGCATGTGCTAATCAGCTCAGTTAGACCCTCTGCCTTACTGCAAGGACAGGGCTTTTTGTGTCATGGATTCTTGCCCTAGTGGACTGGAAAAATCACATCACATGTGGGCTTGGAGAATGAATGCAAGGTTTTGTTGAGTGGTGGAGGTAGCTCTCAGTAGTTGGATAGGGAGCCAGAAATGGGATGGAGTGGCAAGGTGGTCTGCCCTGGAGTCAGGCTGCTTGGGGCCTGGGCTCTCTCCTTTGACCCCTCTCTATGGAATTTCCCTCAGCATCCATGTCATTCCACTGTCAGTGGCCTGTTGCCATCAGTTTGTTCTGCCAGTGTGTTCCTCTTGATGTCCAACTGTTTGTGTGTGTGCCCAGTATAGTCTTGGGGTTTTTATAGGCACAGGACGGGGGGCATGGGAGGCCAGGATGGTCTTGGAAAAATGCAACATTTGGGTGTGAAAACAGGAGTGCCTGTCCTCACCTAGGGCCATGGGCACGAGGGTGGAGCCCTCTCCAGGGACCCTGTCCCTCTCTACCCAGCACTTCGTGCCCTCTTTTTGTATCATTTTTCACTCTGAAGATGTACATGTAACTGCCATTAAAATATGGAGATAACCAGTCTTAGTTGCTTCCTGCTGACGGGGCGTTGTTTTTGGGAAGACAGATTCCTCCCAGACAGAGGTCTGTCTAAGGACTCACATTGAGGCTCTGGTTGCCTGCCTGTTTGGAGTTTGAGAAAAAAAAAAGCTTTGTAAGGTTAAGTATGCATGCATTAAATGTGTATTATAAAGGAAAAATTTAGTGCCAAAGATTACAGAGATAAGAAATGAAATGCACTAACAGCATTGTATCCTTAGCTGTTTTACGCTGGTGAAAGAAATTAAATCTTGTATAGGGTCAGTTAAACTTTAGAAGAGAGGTAGCTATTGTAGCCATATCTTTAGCAATTAACAAGTGTGCCCTGCCTGGAAATTCTGGTGTTTGTAGGCTTGTGTGGTGGTCATTAAACCTGCTTCTTTCTTGTGCTTCACTTTCTCTATTGTAAAAGACTGAGGTGATCACTTTCAGGAGGTCCTATAATGTACTACCTGGCCGCAGGGACTGTTTCTCCAACTTCCTCCTAATATCGGGCTGCTTGAGTTATAAATCTGTCCTTTAGGATTAGCTGTCCGTTGATTGAATCAGGAGATACAGAGGTGTACTTTACCAAGGCCTCTCAGCCTTTCCAAGAAGGCAGTTCATCAAATCCCTGGTCAGTCATGGACAGCTTAGCATAATTGAGAGGCTTGGTCTTCATCCTATGTAAGCCTTCCATTATGCACACTGGAAAGTATCTCCTCTTCCAGCCTCACATCTCATGACTGGGATCCTATTTAGGTTCATTCACTGATACTGCTTTTCTTCCAGTTGGATAATATTTGCTCCCTTCCCTGATGCTGTATGTGATGCAAAGCTCATCCTCAAATCTGTCTGCTGCTTGCAGAGCAGCCTGCTTCTCAGTGTGCATCAGGATCTGATTCCAAAGTAACATAACATCTTTCCAGGAGAGTTCAAATATTTGGGTGAAATTCTGGAAATTCGCCTTAAGTTTTACAAAGAGAAGGAGACCTGGATCTTACTGAGGCCAAATTCACTGGACATCTGCTGGAGGGGCAAGAGTGTTACTGGGGCTTGTTTATGGGAAGGATTTCTAGGAGGGTGCAAGTGAGAGGCTGAAGTTGGATAGGGAGGTCGGGGTGGACCCAGAGGAGCAGAGCTGGAGGGAGCTGGCTCTTCTGCTGGGGGTGCTTCTGGGACTCAGATCTTTTAATTCCCTGGGCTTGCCCCTTCCAGCCTTTCCTGAGATGGTAATCAATCCTACACTGTTGGCAAAGTTCTGGATTGCCTTGCAAGGTATAGAAAGCCTGCATATGTGGGGTCCAGACCATATGTCCTCACGTCTATGAAAAAGTTCCAACTGTCGGATGGTATAAGGGTGAGTGGTTCCTTCTTGGGGCCAACCCAGTTTATAATTTGTCCAAACCTTTGTGCAAAGGGATATGAGGCATTTTTCCTCCAGATTCTGAGGGTCAAAGCAGTTTCAATGGTTCAGGACACACTGCAGAAGAGTAGAAGCTGGGGTTGGTGAAAAGAGCTGGTTGCCCATTCTGAAAGGCAGGAAATAGAGGCATTTCTCATTTCCTTTCATCAGTTTTGCTGAAGCAAAAACTCAGGGTTTGATGGAGAAAGAAAGCTATTGCCCTCCCTTTTCTTCCACCTCTTATCCCTGAGTCTCAGTGACTTTGGCAGGTGCTGGCCATAGGTACCAATGCGGTGTGTACCCATGAATCAGGAAAAACCTGGAGAATAAGAATTAACCACCCTCACCTCTGCCTCCCTTTCTGTCTGCTGTTGGCAAACTTTGAGTTCCCTGGGCCTGTTTATGCGATGGAGTATGGCCTCCTTCCATGGGTTGAGGGTTTAGTCTACAGGAATTGGTCCTACCCATTTACATTGTGCCTGTTGCCTGGCTTTGGATCCCTCCAACCTGGTCTTTCTAAGGTCTCAGCCTGAAGCTTGGAATCAGGATTGGGACTGAAAAAGTATTTCAGAGACTGTTTCTGTTTAGATAGTGTCTCAAATGAGTGCTGCTGAATTTGGTTATCAGCCAGCAAGGGATGTTCCTTTGTTAACCTCTCTATCAGAAATAGTGTTGGGAAGAAGGAGTCCTCTCACTTAGAAAAGGAAAAAAATAGCAAAACAGTTTAAGGGTCAAAAGGGGGATGTCCTGGGGAAAGAACTCCTTGCTTGGTGCAAGAGGTTGCCTTTAATCCTTGTATCCTTTCCTGGGTTCAGACTGTGTTGAATTCCTTTGGCCGGGGGAAGAAAGGTTCTGTTGGCATGACAGGCCATAAGTGCCCACCTGCCAGCTCTGTGAGGTCCCGGCTACCACCGTTGTTTTCTCTTAACTACCTCAGCTGGTGGCTGTTAAGCACAGCCTTTGCATGCTGTGAACATGTCCAGGTGCCCAAGCTGGAAGGAGAAAGGGTAAGGGGAGTTACCCTGAGCTGTGCGCATCTGCATCTGTCAGGGTGGAGGCAGAGATGGCACCTCTAAGAACAATTTGTCTGATTTGCACTTTTGGCAGCTGAGCATTGCCACAGCCTGTAGCAAAACTCTTTAACATTATAAAGGAAGAGATAATAGCCATTTCAAACCATGAGAGAAAAGAGACAAAGTCAGGGTTTTGACCAGCCCCGTTAGGGAAGTTAAGTCTTGAAACAGATCCTTTTATCTGCAGGAAAGAGAGGTGGCAGGGTTTTGGAAAAGAGGCAGATCTGACAGTTTCACATTTGCTCTTACCTATTGGGATCCCAGATGACCCCCAGTTGAAACAGGGAAAGTTCCCTTATCCCCCTGACAGGGTGTTAGACTCCGGGAGTGGCCCTCTTCAATGTCCCGCAGCTCAAACCCATAGGGGGAGCATGCAGATGGGCAGATTGTGGGGAGTGTGGGGTCCAACTCCATGGCAGTGTCTAGGACTGAGTGTTTACAGCTCCCGAAGCTCCAGTGGGCATGTGTTACAGTGTGCTCTTTCAACTTTGCCTTATGCAGGCAGCTTGTGTTAATCAGCTCAATTAGACCTTCTGCCTTATTGCAAGGGCAGAGAGCTTTCTGTATCATGGGGTTCTTTCCCTAGCCCACAGGAAAAATCAGATCATATGTGCTTGGAGAATGAGTGCAAGGTTTTATTGAGTGGTGGAAGTAGCTCTCAGTAGATGGATGGGGAGCCAGAAGGGGGATGGAGTGGGAAGGTGGTCTTTCCCTAGAGTTGGGCCAGTCATTGGCCAGACTCTCCTTGGCTGAATTTCCCTCAGTGTCTGCATTGTTCCATTGTTGATGGCCTGTTGATGTCTGTGTGTTGTTCTGCCGGTGTGTTCTTCTGGACATCCCCACTATGGTCTCAGGATTTTTTATAGGCACAGTATGGGGGGGTGTGGTGGGCCAAGATGGTCTTGGAAAATGCAACATTTGAGTGTGAAAACAGTGCCAGTCCTCACCTAGGTCCGTGGGCACAGGCCTGACCTCACCAGGGACCCCACCTTTCTCTACCCAGCACTTCCTTGCCACCCCTCCCATGTCATATTCATGAGAATTGATACATGGTTAGTCTCAAACTGATGAGCTGAGGAAGTCAGACACAAAATGGTACATACTGTATGATTCCATGTATACAAAGGTTAAATGGCAAAACTATGGTTATAGATGCCTTGAAGGGATATTAACAAAGAGGGCTTTTATGGTGTCGATAACTGATGTTCTCTTGTAGGTATAGTTCAGAGATACATGTTCACCTTGTTATTCATTGACCTGTACATTTACTATGCATGCATTTTTCTCTTTACCAGATGTATTCTGTAGATGATTTTTTCCCCAAAAGTAATATTTTATAAAACCTTACATAAACAGCTCCGTGAATTTTGGCAAATACACTGTTATTATAAACTCACACTTAGATCAATATACAGAATATTTGTAGCCTTCCTAAGAACTTTGTATTCCATCTTAAACTTAGGAGATTAGTGCTATTTTAGTGGCTGCATGTCACCATTGAGGAACATTGGCACAGCAGGTTAAGAACCTGTCTGTTTGTACTACCAGCTCTTCTCTGGATAATTTTTGCCTACCCATGGTGTCAGAGATGGCAAAGAGGACAGTGATATTCTCTGCCTTTCTTCCTGAGGTTAAATCAACCAATATGTTGTCTTGGAAAATAATATTCTCTTTCCACGTGACTAGGCCAGGAGCAGTCTGGGTAGGGGAGCATCAGGCACTCTTCTGAACCATTTCCCAATCATTGTCATCCTTGATGATGCTATGGAGTCTCAAGAATTGTCAATGCCAGGTGCAGGGGTGCTAATAGCAGGCTAGAAATTGCTCCCAGGGAGGATGTGATCATCATCTATCAAGCTGGATCGTCAGTTTTTGTTTTTTACTGGCAAACCAAAGAAGTGAGGCTGAAGCCCTAGGAAGTTCATTGTAGGAACATTTAAGCTCTGACGCTTTTATTGGACCTAGATAAAGTTTAGGTGTTGACTGGGGCAAATACTTGCTACATGATGGGGTTTCGTGTGGATTCTCTAATTCAAATTAATTTCTCAGTGGTCTCATGTGGTGCCACCTTTGTCTTAGAATGACCCAATGCTTTCGTCTCAGAACATTTTGTTCACTATTACAAGAGATTTCCAGCTTCCCTTAGGAATTAAGAGCCCTCACCTAGACTGAAGCTCTCTAGTCATACTTTGACTAGCTGAAAGTGACATGAGAGGTCAGAGAAGTTACGTGTCTATTTCTGAAAAGCATAGGATTAGAATTTAAAATAGGTTTATTAATGACATCTGGCAAAGAAAGTGATGACAGATGCTTATCAAAATGTAGCCAAGCTTTGAGGCAGCCTATGAGAAATAAATTTTTTATTTGGCCACATCTCAGGGCAAAGAAAGTTCCAAGATGTAAGAAAGAAAGCGTGCAGTAGTTGAGAATTATGAAATTACTCATGTTGGCCCTATCTCAACTGTCTTGTGGGATTTGGCAACAAGTACAAGGAAAAGGAAAAGTTTTCTTTGCCCTCTCTTCGTAAGGAAGGTGGGGCACCAGGGAGGGAATACATGGCCAGACCTTAAAAGGTTTATAGGTTGATGACACAGGGATGTGAAGGGAGTAAAATATTTTACCCAGCCCCTGATCAAGATGGAGTCACTCTGGTTTGAATGCTTCTCACAGCAGGAGGATAGTTAAAATCATGACACAGTTTCTCAATGAATATGAAATGATTGTTCTCCTGTATCAAAGATAAAGCAAGAGAGAGCAGAAGCCACTCTGGAAGTGACTCAAACTGTGCTATTTCAGATTATTTTGTTGTCCTGCCAACTGTTATTCATTCTCTGGTCTTCTGTTAGTTAAAGGATCACCAACAAATTCTAAAATCTAAAAGATTATTGGCTGGTGAAACTAGATGTATCTATAATAAAATGAAGAACTCAACTATGTTTAATTATTGAACACATGAGTAAGTATATATATTGTAAAACTACTTAAACTGTCCTGCTAGCTTACTTTTAAGTTTGCATTGTTTGATAGATGAGTTATTTGGAATAATTCAGTTGACAGCTAATGCCTAAACTGATTTGTGTTAAAATACAGAAAATCTGAGCTGAGTTCAGTAGCTCATGCCTGCCTGTCCCAGTTACTTCGGAGGCTGAAGTGGGAGGATTGCTTAAGCCCAAGGGTTTGAAGCTGCAGTGAAAAAAATAAACTAAAAATATGCATGTCTTTGCTTAATTAAAACATTACTTTCAGATAATAAGTTCCAGAATTGTAAAATCTGGAAAGTCACAGTAGCTCATGCCTATAATCCCAGCACTTTGGGAGGCTGAGGCAGGTGGATCACCTGAGGTCAGGACTTTGAGTCCAGCCTGGCCAACATGGTGAAACCCCGACTCTACTAAAAATACAAAAGTTAGCTGAGCATGGTGGTATGGCCTGAAATCCCAGCTACTTTGGAGGCTGAAGCAGGAGAATCGCTTGAACCCAGGAGGCAGAGGTTGCAGTGGGCTGAGACTGTGCCATTGCCCTCCAGCCTGGGCTACAGAGAGTTTGACTCAAAAAAAAGAAAAAAAAAAAGTACAATCTTACAAGAAAGAAATTGAGACAAAATTACAAATATATTTCACTATGTAATTATTAGTAGTAAAAGTCAGTTATTAAAAAGGTTTCCCCCAGTTTAAGAGATGTGTATGCGTTTATAGCTTAGTTACAGAACATTTTATTTCCAGTGAGTATGCCATAGATAAAATGTACTTTGATTAAAGACTATACATTTTGTTTATAGAATAAGGATAGAAAGTATTTTTTTTAAAAAGACTACAAATTTTTTTCTTTGGTACAGGAACAGTGCTCTGACATGCATTACTCAAGACTCAACTTCATATCTTTAAAAGATTTTCAGAGTATTGAAAAGAGACTATATTATCATATCTGGAAGTTACATGAAAGAATGTAAAAAAAGTTTTTAAGAAGTTATAACTTTACCACTATTTGAAATAAATAAGAAAAACCTTTTAATCAGTAAAATCAGACTAAAAACTCAGTGTTCTCAGTTCAAGACAACTTTCTTATTATTAATAAAAGATAATTTTTTTATTAATAAAATGGATTATAGACAGCAGCAGCTATTTTGTGCAGTTATTGGAGCCTTGACAATAAAAAGCTATGATTTCCATCTATCTTTAGTCATTCCAAATAATTAAATAATTTATGCACTTAAATATACATTTAATTAAAGTTTAGGAGAACTAGTTTTAAAATATACGATCTCCTTAAATTACTTTCTTTTTTTTCTGAGCATGACAATAATTGTAAATTTAGGCAACACTATAACTAACTAGTCTCTAGTTAGACCTACTGAAACAGGACTGATAACGATGAGGTAAGAGATGATTTCTAATTATACTAAAATTCTTTAGATATGTAGGCTGTAGGGGATTGGGACCCATGGAGGGTCTGTGCATATGAACTCAACAGCTTCTTCCAGATGTCTAATCATTTTCCTCAATTTTATTGTTGAAAATTATTATATCAAAGCAGTGTGCATATATACTCCCTCTAAGATCTCAGACTCCCTTTGCAGGTGCTGAAGAGGTTCATTCCACATGATGTGGGATTGAAGGTGAAGTGAGCATAGGGGAAAGAAAAAGCACGCCGAGGTCAGTTGAATTTGTTATCTTTTTGTGTTTGTTTTTGCACCATTGCCAGAATTAGCCAAAGTCAAACCTCAATGTATTACATATAAGTATGAGACAAAATCTGTTTCATGACAAAGGAGACATTGTTCCCTATGATGGCAAATTTGTACAACAAACACTGACCATAGAAACTGCTCAATGTACATTACTGGTCATCTCCAGGATATGGGAAGTATAGTATGGAGGATGCAGACAAAGCAGAAAAAGAATGTACATTCTTCAACAAACATATTTCCAACCCCCAGGCCTATCTATGTTTGTCTCAGAACTAATCAGGATAAGTCCCTGAGAGGTGCCGGTTACCAGTGGCTTTTATAACCCAAGCTGTTCATTGGTATTTCTATAGTCAGGCTAACAAGAAGATGCAGAGCCAACTTTAACTTCATTCTCCTAACAGAGGTCTTTTCATGATTCATTGCTTGATACGTTATATTCAAAACATTCTTTGGAAACAAATTCTGGAGCCCAGTTTTACTTATACCAATACATATCTGACTTTGGCATTACAAATTAGTTTTTTCTCATTTTCTATTTAAAGATTCAACATGTTTTATACATTCAGCTATATACAGTGAACCCCAAGCAGGGAATGCATTTTGGAAATTTAAAAAGCTGTTTTTCCTCATTCTGAAGTATAGAAATAGATATATAGGTACAATGATTAAATTAAATACATACTTATTTGGTCAGTATTTGCTCCTTGACTAGAATGTGAACTTGCCTTATTACTATAGTCCATGAATTGGTATAGTACCTGTATATAGAAAATGCTTGAAAAACATTTGAGTTGTTATTTGGCTTACTGATACTGATCATTATAAGATTTGATGAACAGTAAATCTACAGTGAAGAAATAGAACACTGGGGAAACAAAAAATGATGTCCCTGGTTGACAGAAACAGATTTTGGGGGAAAAATTAAAAGGTTTGATGCCTTCAGATACTTAGCAGCAGTACTTCTTAACACTGTCTTAGGATTCTTACACTTCCTTGAGGCCTTTTATTTATGAGACTCTAATGAGCCTGATATAATGACATTGATGCCACTAAACCTAGAATCTAGATACAGCCATATAGAAAGGAGATCAGAAGTGTAATAATGAGGACTAAGAGACTGAGTTAATTCTACTTAGCATCTCTCCAGTGGAGATGGGCAGACATCAGAACAGTTTAGAACTTAATCTGTTTATCTTGACAAGCTAAGGAGAGAAATTTCTTACTGATTTTAATATCTTCTACAGGAATTTCAAACTAGGATATAGCATTCTTTTAATGTCAGGTATTAACTACTAATGTTTAGGTAGTTTATTATAAATTTACAATGTCAGGCATTAACTATTAAAAGTTTAGATTATTATCAATTTATAATCATCACCTCAGATCATACGGACATACTTTTTGCTATTACTTAAAAGCATAGCATTTTCACTGTGGTTTACAATAAACACGATATTAAAAATCTCTATTTTGGAAACATGTTCACCCAAAGATAAGCGTGCTTTCTTCCAGTGAAAGAATAATCTATAAAACTTGTTTTCCTAAAGTGTAGATCTAAGTAAATTTGTCAGATAGTCAACCTCTGGCTATGTATGTGTGCTTAACTTTCATGTGATCATGGTTTACTAATGAAAGTTAATAAAAACAAAATACTTTCTTTAAAACTTTATTGTAAATTCAGGGATACATGTGCAGGTTTGTTACATAGGTAAACGTGTGTGATGGGGGTTTGTGGTACAGATTATTTCATCACCCAGGTATTAAGCCTAGTACTCATTAGTTATTTTTCCTGATCCTCATTCTCCTCCTACCCTCCACCTTCTGAAAGGCCCCACTGTGTGTTTTTCCCCTCTATGTGTCCATGTATTCTCAGCATTCAGCTCCCACTTACAAGTGAGAACATGTGGTATTTGGTTTTCTATTCCTGTGTTAGTTTGCTAAGCATAATGGCCTACAGCTCTATCCATGTCCCTGCAAAAGATATGATCTTGTTCTTTTTTATGGCTACATAATAGCACTCTACAGTGTATATGTACCACATTTCCTTTATCCAGTTATCATTGATGGGCATTTAGGTTGATTCCATGTCTTTGCGATGGTGAATAGAGTTGCAATGAACATAACACATGGATGTGTCTTTGTGATACAATGATTTCTATTCCTTTGGATAAGTACCTACTAATAGGATTGCTGGGTTAAATGGTATTTCTGGTTTTTTTTTTTGAGCCAGAGTCTCACTCTGTTGCCAGGCTGGTGTGCAGTGGTGCTATCTCTGCTCACTGCAAACTGCCTCCCGCGTTCAAGCGATTCTCCTGCCTCAGCCTCCCCAGTACCTGGGACTATAGGCGTGCGCCACTACGTCTGGCTAATTTTTGTATTTTCAGTAGAGACGGGGGTTTCACCATGTTGGCCAGGATGATCTCGATCTCTTGACCTTGTGATCTGCCCACCTCAGCCTCCCAAAGTGCTGGGATTACAGGCATGAGCCACCGTGCCTGGCTGGTTGAATGGTATTTCTGTCTTTAGACCTTTGAAGAATTGCCACACTGTTTTCCACAATGTATTGAACTAATTTATACTCCCACCAACAGTGTATAAGCATTCTTTTTTCTCTACAACTTCACCAACATCTATTATTTTTTGACTTTTTAATAGTAGCCATTCTGATCGGTGTGAGATGCTATCTCATTGTGGTTTTGATTTGCATTTCTCTAATAGTGATGTTGAGCTTTTTTTCATATGCTTGTTGGCTACATACAGGTCTTTTTTTGAAATATGTCCATTCATATCTTTCATCCACTTTTTAATGTAGTTGTTTATTTTTTCTTTGTAAATGTGTTTAAATTCCCTGTAGATGCTAGATATTAGACCTTTGTCAGATGCATAGTTTGCAGATGTTTTTCGCATTTTGTAGGTTGTCTGTTTACTCTGTTGATAGTCTCTTTTGCTGTGCAGAAGCTGTTTTGATTAATTGCATTCCATTTATCAATTTTTGCTTTTGTTGCAATTGCTTTTGGCATCTTTGTCATGAAATCTGTGCCTGTGCCTATGTCCTCAATGGTATTGCCTTGGTTGTTTTTCAGACATTTTATAGTTTTGGGTTTTACACTTAAGTTGTTAATCTACCCTGAGTTGATTTTTGTATATGGTGAAAGGAAGGGATCTAGTTTCAATCTTGGACATATGGCTAGCTAGTTATCCCAGCGCACTTATTACATAGGGAGCTCTTTTCCCATTGCTTGTTTTTGTCAGGTTTTTAAAGATCAGATAGTTGTAGATGTGCAGCCTTATCTCTAGATTCTCTCTTGTGTTCCGTTGGTCTAAAATTCTTTTATTCTAATAGCAAAAGCAAATACAAATGGAACAAAACCAATCTACTAAATATAAATAGATTAAATCTACTAAAATATGTAAGAATATATTTAATCAAATTAGTTTTTTTTCTCATTTTCTATAACTGATATTCAGTGGCAATTTCAACACCATTTTGGCAGCTTGGGAAATAAATAAAAGGAAAAGTAAGTGCCATAGAAGAAAATAATATAGTTAAAGATAAATACTTGGTAATAAAAGAACAAAATAAAACCACAGTATAGACTGTTAAACATGTTTGTTACTGAATACAGTGGTAGAATTTTACCAAGGAACACAACTTTTCCAAATAAAATAGCAAAATAGGCAACAAAAATATGAATTATACTGGTGAATTTAAACATTTAATCTGCTGTGAAAATGTAAAAAATTAACATTTGCAAACCTTGATTTTCGTGAATTGTTAAAGGATTGTAAAAGGACAAGACTATGTATTCCTTGGCTAAGTTTATGCCAATTTTATTTGTCTACCCAACAGAACCAAGAGTACTCTGAAAGTCTGTGCCATCTTCAAAGGTAGTACTTCTTATAACAATTTTGTTTAGCAGTCTTCTCCTTCTATTAAACGTACTTATCAGGCACAATAATACCCTTCTTTTATCTACTAGCAATAGAAGGCCTTCTAAGCGACCTGTTACAAGACAGCACAGCCAAGTATTAAAGATGCCATATCTGTGGCAGCTGCTATTTGAGTTCTTTCCCCTCTAACAGCCCAATTCATTTTTAAGTTTGGTAATCAACAGGGGTCTTGATATGAATATCATGTGTTCTTACTTCAGGAGCTGCCTAGAGGAACCTAGGTAGCTACGTCAAGGTACTGAATCTGTTTTAGCTTTCTTCAGGTAAAGCAGCTCTTGATACAGAGTTCTTTCCTTTCCTATCCCTTCCCATATTCCTCCCTCACCCAATTCCATCTCCACTTCAAAGTTGAGCCTGGGTTGCTTCTTTCTTGGTATATGTCTACCAGGACAATAAATGGGCTGAAAACATTGTGGGACTCAAAATTCTCCGGAGACTTTGTGGCCTGGAAGAATATTTTACTGTTCTCCACATTTTAGAGCTATACTTATGAATAAAATCATGAGTGACTATTCTATAAATCATCCTTTATACCACAATAGACTTCTGTTGTAAATGTACACTAACGTACAGTTTAGACTCTGCACAAGACTAATATGTTTATTTGTCTAAGGATTGTGAACCATATTACCTATGTTGCTTAGTTTCTTATGTGAAAAAGAGCATCTCAGATTCCGGAAATGTTAATTCTCAGATCAACAACAAAGGACAGAGTATTTGTCTTAATGAA
The DNA here is from genome assembly GCF_009828535.3 of Hylobates moloch. Classification (NCBI taxonomy): domain Eukaryota; kingdom Metazoa; phylum Chordata; class Mammalia; order Primates; family Hylobatidae; genus Hylobates; species Hylobates moloch. Next base: position 6,093,744 of record NW_026652300.1, on the reverse strand, counting down.
AACAAACTTGTCTTGCGTGCATAGCAAGCATGAATCATATGAATGGGATGCACTTACCTGGAGAAAAAGTACTATTACTCTTATTTAAGCTTATGGTAATAGTAGTTATAACAGCAAAAACAACAAAATAAGCTAACTCTTCCGTTCTCGGGACTTTTAATGCTTGTTTAAAAAAGGAAAGATCTTACAATAAGAATTTCACAGTACAACTTAAAAATCAGTCTGTGGAATATTAACAACAAAACAAAAAAGGCCCTTGGTTTATATTTTGTGTCACTTACTGATTTCATTCATTACCTATTATTTTTTCCCTCCCTTCCTTCTTCCTTTCCTTTTCCTTCCTTCCTTCCTTGCTTCCTTCCTTCCTCCCTGCCTCCCTCCTTCCCTTCCCTCCCTTCCTCCTTCCCTTCCTTCCCTCCCTCCTTCCCTCCCTCCCTCCCTCCCTCCCTCCCTCTTTCTTCCTTCCTTCCTTTCTTTCTTTCTTTCTTTCTTTCT
>NW_026652300.1:6082663-6093229 GCF_009828535.3 Hylobates moloch | reverse complement strand
TTTCTTTCTTTCTTTCTTTCTTTCTTTCTTTCTTTCTTTCTTTTCTTTTCTTTTCTTTTCTTTTCTTTTCTTTTTCTTTGTTTTTCTCCTTTTCTTTTCTTTTCTTTCTTTTCTTTTCTTTCTGTGTGTATGAGTCAGTCTTGCTCTCTCACCAGGCCAGAGTGCAGTGACACAATCTTTGGCTCACTGCAACATCCACCTCCTGGGTTCAAGCAATTCTTTTGCCTCAGCCTCCCGAGTTGGTGGGATTACAGGCACCTGCCACCATGCCTGGCTAATTTTTGCATTTTTAGTAGAGATGGGCTTTCACCATATTGGCTAGGCTTGTCTCTTGGCCAGGCTAGGCTCAAACTCATGACCTTGTGATCCGCCCACCTTGGCCTCCCAAAGTGCTGGGATTACAGGCATGAGCTACCGCCCCGGCCCTATGATTTTTTTCTAAAAGATACACAATAGCCACCCAGAGAACAAAATATGCAAAATAAACATTTATTTTAAATCTCTTCTGTCAATCTTTTTTTCCCCCTCAGGAAAGTTAATGCTGATTTGAATTGTTAATCATATATATAAACTTAACTCATTTTAGCTTGGATGTTAGCTTATAGGAAATGAATTCTTAGGTAGACTTGGATTAGTAGGCTGGTCTCAGTACTGATTTAGATCCACTTCACCATATTTCAAATTGCCAACCAGGGGTGGAAAGTACTTGTTACTTACATAAATGTGAGGGCTGCATTCACACTTATGTAATGCATTTAAAGTTTCCCTAATGAAAGGCCCTTATGAGGCTCACTGAGAAGGAAGCCTGGCAGTATGGGAGACATTGTCTGAGACTGGAATCAGGAGTCTAGGTTGTTTTTTTTTTTTTTTTAATCTCAGCACTGCTATTAAGAAGTGGTGGCTATGGTCAAGCACAGAACTTCAGCAGAGTAACAGCATGAAACCACGGTTTTCAAGCTGAAAACCTCTGGGTCCTATTTCAGTTTTCTGCCAAGGCATTAAAAACCACTAACAAAGTTACTAATTAGTATTGTTATACTAAGAAGCTGAAGTCAGATGTAGTAGAGTTAGAGTTGATTTTGGCAAGAGATATCTACTTCTCTCTTTTACGTGGACATGAAATTCTTGTAGGTTACTAATCCCTTTTGAAGAACGAAAAATCTAATATATATGATTACATGATTGACATGACACTACCAGGTAATTGTTTTATATATGCTAGGATTTATATGTTACTGTCATTTTTCAGGAATGTGGCTTTTTCCTCTTTTGCTATATTCTCTTTTGATATGTTTTCTAAATAGTTTTTCCCTATTATATTTTCTAAATAGTTTTTGAATCTGTCAACTTTAATCCCATTATTTTTATGGTGGTACAAACCACAAAGGTGCTACAAATGAAGGATACATAGTTGCAGTGATAAACATTAAATTTGTTGTGACTGCACTGTCAACTAGAGGGGAAAAGAGAATTTACAGGTAAATTCTTATGTAATAAGAACAAAATGGCATGGTTGTTCTCCAAAATCTAGATCACAGTAAAAGAATGTTTTAATTGTTCCATGCCACAAAGTCTCCTGAGAATTATGAGCACCAGAATGTCTCCAGCCCATTTCTTGTCCTGGTAAACATGTACCAAGAAAGCAGCAACCTGTGGCATGGCTGTTCTTATGGACAATCAGGAACATGCTCTTACTGTCTTCTTTATTGGTTATATTTAGCATTCAAGCTATGTGATTTCCTTTGGGTAACTTCAGAGGTAAAAGCAAGGGTGAAAACAGTTAATAATTTTATGATTATTTTTCTTTTTTAATTGCCTAGAAATTGGCCTAGGGGTGAGAAGAGTAATGAACAAATTTTGTATCTTAATTGACCCATGTTCACTGGATTTATAAACACAAGAAGAAGGAAAAAGTCCCAAAATATTATTGACAAAATAACATTTTTAAAAAAATATCCATTGTTCCCTGTTTAATATCTACTTATGTATCTATGTATCTATCTATCTATCTGGCTATCTACCTACCTGTGTAATCTAATTTATATAAGGGATAGCTAGGAAAGCAAATTTCACACAGTAGCCTTAAAACACAGGCCTCTATTTAAAGTTTAAGTAGGGATTATCTCTTGGCACGCCCAGGTAAAACTCCTGATGAAATGGACAGTTCTTGAGAAGAGCTAGTCTCCATTTGTGTAGTTATTCTACTAATTTCATTTACATTGATAAATTTTGGTACACATTAGTCTTAGAAATAGCAGAATAGAAAGTCACATGAACAGGTACAAGTCTTCTGTTGCAGCCTTCTTTAGTGTTTCCATTTCCAATTAATAGCTCATTTACATCCTTCCCACTGTGCTTTTTCTTTTAATAATCAGTTTGTCCTTAGAAATGAAAAAGCAGTTTGTCAGCATTCTTAATGTAAGTTTCTCAGCTTAGTTTGTCCTTAGAAATGAAAAAGCAGTTTGTCAGCATTCTTAATGTAAGTTTCTCAGCTTATTCTATTTCAGTTTTAAAATTTTATATTTTTTAAAACATAGGTTTGATCAATGAAATTTACAGGAGGCCATTGTTTTGGACAACATTCCGTCATTAGGCCCAAAAGACCAGACAAAACCAGAATTCAGTCACTGATGCTAGGTAACATGGCTAGATGCTACACAATCAACTTTGAATGGACCAATTTTCAAAAAAACAAGAGTGACAAAAAATAGAAAGGGCCCAGCTTACCTGAACTAGCAAAATAAGGAAGTCCCATCTGTTTTAACACTATAAGAAAATAACTTTGAAATGATCAATTCACTTTTTGTTCCCTTTCTGCTTTCTTGAGCCGCTTTCAGCCTAAAAAACCAATTTCCTGTGCTCAGCTTGTCGTCTTGTGCATGGTCAGTACAGATGCAACTATCGATATACTCCTCTGCCCCTCAATAGAGTTGATCCTTGAGCAATGCAGGGATTAGGGGCACCAAACCCTATCTGCTCCAAAATCTGCAATTTTTTTTTTTTTTAAGGCTGAGTCTTGCTTTGTTACCCAGGTTGCAGTGCACTGTTTCAAGTGATTTGGGTTGCAGCCTTGACTTCTCAAGTGATCCTCCTACTTCAGCCTGCCAAGTAGCTGGGATTACCATACCCAGCTAATTTTTGTATTTTTAGTAGAGATGGGGTTTCTCTATGTTGGCCAGGCTGGTCTCCAACTCCTGAGTTTAGGTAATCTACCTGCCTCGGCCTCCCAAAGTGCTGGGATTCCAAATGTGAGCGACCACACCAGCCCAAATCTGCATTTTGGATTCCCAAAATGTAACTACTAATAGCCAAATTTAATGAATTTTTAAAAATAAATTGCACTTTGGGAGGTTGAGGCAGGTGGATTACTGGAGGTCAGGAGATCAAGACCAGCCTGTCCAACATGGTGAAACCCTGTCTCTACTAAAAACACAAAATTAGCTGGACATGGTGGCATGTGCCTGTAATCCCAGCTACTCGGGAGGCTAAGGCAGGAGAATTGCTTGAACCCGGAAGGCAGAGGTTGCAGTGAGCTGAGATTGCACCATTGCACTCCAGCCTGGGCAAAAAGAGCAAAACTCCATCTCAAAAAAAAAAAAAAAAAAAAAATCAGTCAATCAAATATGCGGGTATGTGGGTGTGGTGGTTCATGCCTGTAATCCCAGCATCTTGGGAGGCCAAGGCGGGTGGATCACGAGGTCAGCAGTTCAAGATCAGCCTGGCCAACATGGTGAAACCTCATCTCTACTAAAAATAAAAAAAATTAGCTGGGTATAGTGGCCTGCCCCTGTAATCCCAGCTACTAGGGAGGCTGAGGCAAGAGAATTGCTTGAACCTTAGAGGCGGAGGTTGCAGTAAGCCAAAATGGCAGCATTGCCCTCTAGCCTGGGGGACAAGAGTAAGACTCTGCCTCAAAAAAATAAATAAATAAATAAACAATCAACCAATGAAACAAGATAATTGCAAGAGTCTTATAAAGCCCAGCACCTCTGAGGGGAGCAGAAATTGCTAAAAGTCTTCCTGACATGCTTCAGAAAAGCATTTGAAGGCATTTCAAGTGGATCTATCTTCACATTTTCTCGTAGCACAGTCTAAAAAAATCAGACTTTAATTTCGAGATAACTGTAGGTCCACATGCAGTGGTGAGAAAAAATAAAGATGCCGTGTATTAGGTATTCAGTTTTCCCTGGTAGTAATATCGCAAAATTATAGAACATGTCAAAAGTAGGATAGTCACATTGATATAATTAAGATAACAGAAAAATCTTGTGACCACAAACATCCCTTGAATTGTACTTTTAGGACAACATTCACTTTTCTCCCAATCCCATTTTCATCTCAAATCTCTGACAGCTGCTAGTCTGTTCTTTACTTCTGTAATGTATCAATTCAAAAATAGGTAAGTGAAATTGTATAGTGTGTAACTTTTCAGATGGGCATTTTTTTTCCTGACCAAATATAATTCTCTGGAAACCAATAGTTCATCCTCTTTCATCGCTGAGCTGTATTCCATGGATTATCATTGTTTGTTTAATGATTCACCTGTTGAAAAAAAAACTCAGTTGCTTCCTCTAACGTTTTCATTCATTAATGGGCAAAAAAACCCAAAAGGAGAGACAGAGTCTATTGTATTTTCCTGTTTTTCCTTTGTTTCTTCTTTCCTGATGATTCAGAGTTCTTTATTGTTTTATTTTTAGAGCATTTCTACTAGCCATTCTTTTAGCATATGTCTTCTGGCAACAAAGTATTTTAATTTTCCTTTCTATGAAAATGTCTTGATTTCTCCTTTATTTCTGGAAAAAAATTTTTTTTGAGATGGAATTGTGCCCTATCACTCATGCTGGAGTGCCGTGGGATGATTTTGGCTCACCACACCACCCGCATCTTCGATTCAAGCCATCCTCCTGCCTCAGCTTCCCAAGTAGTTGAGATTACAGGTGTACGCCACCACACCCGGCTAATTATTGTATTTTTAGTAGAGACAGGGTTTCACCATGTTGCCTAGGCTGTTCACAAACTTCTGACCTCAAGTGATCTACCCACCTTGGCCTCCCAAAGTGCTGGGATTACAGGCATGAGCCATCATGCCCACCCTGACAAATATTTTTTCAGTAAATACAGAATTCTGAGTAGACAGTTATTTTCTTTTATTGAGTCACTTCCTTTGACCTCCATGGCTTGTAATAAGAAATCTACTTTCAAATTGTTTTCTGTGTAGCTAAGGTGTCATTTCTCTCATTTATTTATTTATTTATTTATTTTGAGACAAAGTTTTGCTCTTGTTGCCCAGGCTGGAGTGCAATGGCGTGATCTCTGCTCACTGCAATCTCTGCCTCCTGGGTTCAAGTGATTCTCCTGCCTCAGTCTCTTGAGTAGCTTGGATTATAGGCACTTGCCACCATGCCGGGCTAATTTTTGTATTTTTTTTTAGCGGAGACAGGGTTTCATCATGTTGGCCAGGCTGGTCTTGAAGTCCTGACCCTTGTGATCTGCCTGTCTTGGTGTCCCAAAGTGCTGGGATTATAGGCATGAGCTACTGCACCCGCCTCTCTCACTTATTTTAATCAACTTTTTCTTTGAGTTTAACTTTCAGAAGTTTGGCAATTATGTATCTTGGTGTGGATTTTATTGTTATTATATTTATTCCTTATGTAATCAGAAGAGTGTATGTGTGTGTATATATATATATGTGCATATACACATATATACACATACATATATATACACACACACACACATATATATATACACACACATGCATGTTTATCCTCTTTAGGTTTGTTCAGGTTGTTGAATCTATAGATTCATATCTTTTGCAAAATTTATGAACCTTTCAGCCATTATTTCTTTAAGTTCATTAAGAAATAATTCTTGCTCTCTTTCAGCCGTGTTTATAGGATTCCACAACACAAGTGTTAGGTCTTTTGTTTTCAGGGGAGCACAGGTCCTTAAATCTTTGTTCATTTTTTTTCAATATTCAAATTTTTATTAATGTATAACATGCATATGGGAATATATGCACAAAACATTTGTGGAAAGCTTGATGAATTATCACAAAGTAAATACACTTGTATAACCTAGAAATAGAATCAGACTTGCTCATGCCCCTGACAATCACTTTTTCATTCTTCCCAAAGGTAAACAAGATATTAAGAGCTAAGTGTAAATCAACTTTGTCATTTTGTACAAGTGTTTAATTACAGAACATTAAAAACACATACAAAATACAAAAAATAGTATAATAGACCTATCATCCAACCTTAACAGCTACTTGTCATGTGCCATTCTTGTTTCATCTATACGTCCACCCATTCCCCATCCCCTACTTCATTTGTTTTCTACTTTTTAAAGATAAAATGCATATACATTGAAATGTATGATCTTAACTATACCTTATATAAACTTTCCCCTTTTAAGAATACAGTTACTCCATGTAACAATCATTAGTGTGCATGTTACCTCAAAGTATCATTTAAAATCCAGATTTTAATAAAATGGGTCTGAGTTTTGACTGAGAATTTGTATATCTAACAAAGTACAGATCCATAGAACACATGGTAACTACAATGTCTCTCTTATCTAAAGTAAATATAATTTGATGAATAAAATTAAGGAAAATTGACCTAAGGTGAAAGGACAAATCAAAACCTCTGTGCAATATGCTCTGTGTGGGAGCATTTGGTTACTGTTGTAACGTAAACTAACCAAGCAGTTTTATTATTTATTATTTTAATAATCAAAACTGGAAAACTTCCTGCTAAGCCCCCTAGAGTATGAGAGGTCTAACCAGCAAGTATAGACTTTTCAAGAGGGAGAAATGAGGCAGCCACTCTGCAATTTTGAGGGGCTCTTCTGGAACATGTCTGGAAGATGAATGTTGAGGAAGAGTGTGGGCTTTGGTGTACTTAGATGATGTCTGTCATGGGGAGGCAGGAAGTCAATGCTCAGAATCTGGGCTGGTGTCTTTAAGGTCAGTAGGTTGCCTCTTTGTAGGCAGGTCCATTTTCACAAGGGAAGAAGCTGAGAGTCTTAATGGCGTCCAGAGCCCCTCTTTGACTTTCTTTGGGAGATGGAGTCCGAAAGGGGGAAAGTCAGTAGTTTTGGGAAATTCTAGAAAGGCTGGTTGGAAACCTCACTAAGACCTCTTGCCTGGTACTTGAATGCCCAATTTGCAGTCTGAACCACATAGAGCTGGGTTTTCATTTATATCTGCACATCCTTATGTCAGTGTTAAGGGAGTGGCCAGGACAAGTGTCTTGGGTGTAGGCTAGGAAACACCATAAAAGCAAACTACCAGGTTGCTGGCTTTCATTTTGGCAATGAGCCCTGGCCAAAGTGCTTGAATTCAGCATGAGACCAGTGCAGAGACCCACCTTCATGCACCAGCTGTCCATAATGTAAGAGGGAGCCCAGTTCATGTCTTGATGAGAGATTCTGTAAGGTGGAGGAATCGCATCTCATGTTTCTTGACAGCTGGCTGACTTGTGAGAACAGATACAGGACACATCTATTTTTGAATGTGTGGACAAGCTTCAGCCTTCTTTCAGTTTTGCTGATGCTTCAGTTGAAGTCTCCTGGGGAACTTCTGCATAGATGCTTCCTGTGTACTTGTGGCCTTTCCTTGGAAATAAATTCGTTTGTTCCAAATCTTGCAGTAGTTTCCAAATCTTGCAGTAGAATTGATGCACCAGAAAGATATACCATAGATAGTCTGCTTTTGTGCATCCTCCCTGAATAGAATTGAGGCTGTACCTACTTTTGTACAGTTAATCCGAAAAAGATTTCAACATTCACTGGGGAGTTTCCCACATGGGCTTTCAAGAAATCCAAGAACTACCAGGACTAGGGCCTCCAGGGCCCTGTAGGGGCTACACTGGCACATGCAAAGAGATGCAACAAAGGGGAAGGGATGAGAAAAAGGTGGGTGCTGATGGAAGAGGAAAGAGTGGCCAGGGTGGAGGGAAGTGACTGGGTGTGCCAAATGCCCAGAGGGCAAGCCTAACTGTGGCAACTCTGAAGAAGCTGTGGGAGGATACTTGCCCCTTATTCTGTGAGAAATCAAACTGCTAGCACTGACATGTCAGGAAGCCAGCATGTTGAGGGATGCACTATCACAATTACTTGGTGAGACAAGCTGCCCTGGCTGTGTCTCACCAAGTCATTCCCAACAGGTAGGAGAGGTTAAAGGACAGCTTAGCTTCCCTCTGCATAGCGGAACTGCTCTGAAGGTGAGAATGAGCATGGCAAAGGTCTTTGCAGCTGATGCTGAAAGCTGAAATTTCTTTACTGCTCCTGGCCAGTGCCTGTAGGGCTGTAGTCATTTTTATTTCTGTCTATTTATCTCTGTTTAGAGTAGGCAGTGTCCATTATTTTTGTCTTACTCTCCTTGATTCTTTCCCTTTCATTCTGCTATTGAGCTCATACACTGATTATTTAAAATTTCAGTTTTTATACTTTTCAGTTCTAAAGATTCCCTTCAGTTTGCCTTTGTATTTTCCATTTATTTCCTAAGATATTGTTAGAACTTTCTATTATTAATTTGTTTTGGCTGGGCCTGGTGGCCTCCCAGCACAAGGTGGGCAAGTCACCTGAGGTTAGGAGTTCAAGACCATCCTGGCCAACGTGGTGAAACGCTGTCTGTACTAAAAATACAAAAATGAGCTGGGCATGATGGCGGGCACCTGTAATCCCAGCTACTTGGGAGGCTGAGGCAGGATAGTTTCTTGAACCCGGGAGGCGGAGGTTGCAGTGAGCTGAGATTGCGCCACTGCACTCCAGTCTGGGAAATACAGTGAGAGTCCATCTCAAAAAAAAAAAAAAATTTAGTGTGTTTGTAATTTTTCACATTATTTTTATCATGGCTTCTGCTGTAGTTTGGACATGGTTTGTTTGGCTCCATCAGGCCTCATGTTGAAACGTGATCCCCAGTGTTGTAGGTGGGGTCTTATGGAAGGTCTTTGGGTCATAGGAGTAAATCCCTCATTTATGGTATCAATGGATTGGTATGAATCTCATGGTAGTAAGTTCTCACTCAGTCCCTGCTAGAGCTAGTTGTTAAAAAGAGCCTGGCACTTCCCCTCCCTCTCTCTTTTACTTTCTCTCTCTCTCCATGTGTCTGTCTGCTCTCCAGGTCCCCTTTACCTTCCACCATGAGTGGAAGCAAACTGAGGCCTCACCAGAAGCAGATGGTGGCACCGTGCTTCCTGTACAGCCTGTAGAACCGTAAGCCAAATAAGCTTGTTTTCTTTTATAAATCACCCAGTCTCAGCCATTTCTTTATAGCAACACAAATGGACAAAGACAACTCCTTTAAAATCTTTAGAAGATAATTTTAACATTTTTGTCATCTTGATGTCATCTATTAACTGCCTGCTTTTGCTCAGTTTCAGATCTTCCTGTTTGTGTAATAAATAAATTTCAGTTGAAACTTGGACATTTTTGTATTATAACATTCTGAGTATTACTAAAAGCTATTTCAGATGACTTTGTCTGACAGTACTCCAAAAGCAAAAGGAGGTAGTGGCACCTGGGTGGTGACAGAAGTCATAGAGAAAATAATTGAAATGGTGCTAATTATTCACCGTTGAAGGTAGAACTTAGTAGTTCTCCACCCCACAACCTATTGACACTTGAGGTGGTAGGTGGGTTTTGGGTGGGGATAAAAGTCTTGTTTTCTATTTAAACTTCTCCAGTGTCACCCTGGCTGGGAGGTTGGATAGGTTTCTAAGGGCAGAGGTCCATGTTCTTCATTTGGCCTTTACCAGTGTGAATAAATGTGAGGTTTGCAGTTGTTTTTGGTGGTGTTTCACCAGAGCAGAATAGTTTCTGTTTAAAGTTTTCTGACTTGCTAGATTACTCATTTTCTTTTCCTTAGGCTATAGAGATAAAGCTTTGCTTGAGATGGTTTTGGATTATATTGCTTGGCATGTCTAGGTTGCCGGAATCTTCAGCTTCAAGCCTGAGGCACACAAAACAAAAAGAAAATTCAGGTAATCACCATAATACACCATAATATTGTTCTTTGGGTCCTAAGGTTCCTAGCTACTCTTCCTTTTATGTATCTTTCAGAATCTTCTTATTGTTGTTTTATACATAAAATCTAATGGGTGTACTTAAAAGTGAAAATCATGTTTATTCCAGCTCCCAGAAATGGAAGTCTTTGCTTTCATTTAAAAAAATTATTTCTGGGAGGTGGAGCCAAGATGGCCGAATAGGAACAGCTCTGGTCTACAGCTCCCAGCGTGAGCAGCACAGAAGACGGGTGATTTCTGCATTTCCATTTGAGGTACTGGGTTCATCTCACTAGAGAGTGCCAAACAGTGGGTGCAGGACAGTCAGTGCAGTGCGCTGTGCACGAGCCGAAGCAGGGCGAGGCATTGCCTCACTCGAGAAGTGCAAGGGGTCAGGGAGTTCCCTTTCCTAGTCAAAGAAAGGGGTAACAGACGGCACCTGGAAAATTGGGTCAGTCCCACACTAATACTGCGCCTTTCCAACGGGCTTGGAAAACGGCATACCGGGAGATTGTGTCCCGCACCTGGCTTAGAGGGTCCTATGCCCACGGAATCT
>NW_026652300.1:6062780-6082653 GCF_009828535.3 Hylobates moloch | reverse complement strand
TGCACAGCAAAAGAAACTACCATCAGAGTGAACAGGCAACCTGCAGAATGGGAGTAAATTTTTGCAACCTACTCATCTGACAAAGGGCTAATATCCAGAATCTACAATGAACTCAAACAAATTTACAAGAAAAAAACAAACTACCCCATCAAAAAGTGGGCAAAGAACATGAACAGACACTTCTGAAAAGAAGACATTTATGCGGCCAAAAAACACATGAAAAAATGCTCATCATCACTGGCCATCAGAGAAATGCAAATCAAAACCACAATGAGATACCATCTCACACAGGTTAGAATGGCCATCATTAAAAAGTCAGGAAACAACAGGTGCTGGAGAGGATGTGGAGAAATAGGAATGCTTTTACACTGATGGTGGGACTGTAAACTAGTTCAACCATTGTGGAAGTCAGTGTGGCGATTCCTCAGGGATCTAGAACTAGAAATACCATTTGACCCAGCCATCCCATTACTGGGTATATATCCAAAGGACTATAAATCATGCTGCTCTAAAGACACATGCACACGTATGTTTATTGCGGCACTATTCACAATAGCAAAGACTTGGAACCAACCCAAATGTCCAACAACAATAGACTGGATTAAGAAAATGTGGCACATATACACCATGGAATACTATGCAGCCATAAAAAATGATGAATTCATGTCCTTTATAGGGACATGGATGAAACTGGAAACCATCATTCTCAGTAAACTATCGCAAGGACAAAAAACCAAACACCGCATGTTCTCACTCATAGGTCGGAATTGGACAATGAGAACACATGGACACAGAAGGGGAATATCACACTCCGGGGACTGTTGTGGGGTGGGGGGAGGTGGGAGGGACAGCATTAGGAGATATGCCTAATGCTAAATGACGTGTTAATGGGTGCAGCAAACCAAGATGGCACATGGATACGTATGTAACAAACCTGCACATTGTTCACATGTACCCTAAAACCTAAAGTATAATAATAATAAAAATTATTTCCATTGACTCTTTTCATCTTGTGCAAGGTTCTGACTCCTAGAAATTTTTCAAATGTCAAATTTGAATAAACTAAGATGGCTACTTTTTAATCTAGCCTCTACTGAGTGGTCTCATATACATTCTGTCTTATATTTTGTATAACCCTGTAAGCATAAATTACTTTCACTTAACAGAGGACATTTATTAGGAACTGGTAAGGGCAAAAAATTAAGAAAAAGATGTAGAATTAAGGGAATAAGAATCTTTCCATTTAAAAATTCTGCAGAATACCTAAATAATAGTTCATGAAATTGGTATTAAAAATGATAGAAAGTAATTTTGGGGGACTGATTACAAACCATTTGTCATTATAGAATATTGTATAACCATTAAAATGTGCATTTCTGCTACTGGGAGAAAGTAGGTTAAAACAGAATATATAAGCTTACGTTTATTTCATTATATATATCTATGTTATTTGTTTAAAAATAAAATAAGATGAAATAAATCTGCATCAAGAAAGGCCTAGAAGGATGAATTTCAGCAAAATTAGTAGAATTAATAAGACAAACTAATAATTAGTAAAGGCATTAATACTAATTTGATTTTTGCCGCAAGTTTTATAAACTGATAAGATTCCAGTATTAAGGTTGTTATAAATTTATTTTTAAATCAAATTTCTAGTATTATTAAACAATATTCTTTTTTCTTTTTTTGAGACAGGTCTAGTCTATTACCCAGGCTAGAGTGCTTGTGGTGTGATCACAATTACTGCAGCCTCAACCTCCTAGGCTCAGGTTCTCTTCCTGCTTTAGCATCCTAAGTGGTTGAGATTACAGGCAATGCACTACTACACCTGGCTAATTTTTGTATTTTTTGTAGAAAAGGGGTTTTGCCATGTTGCCAGGCTGGTCTCAAACTCCATCTGTCCTCCTCAGCCTTCCACAGTGCTGGGATTATAGGCCTGAACCACCAAGCGTGGCCCAATATTTTTAATATTAATAATCCATCATGGCATTAATGATTATTTATATTTTTTGTAGCTATTGTGAATGGGATTATTTTCTTGATTTCTTTGTAAAATAGTTCCTAGTCAGTGTATAGAAATGCAACAGATTTTGGTATGTTAATTTTGTGTCCTGCAACTTTAACAAATTTATCAGTTTATCAGTTCTGGGGTGTGTATGTGTGTGTGTGTGTGTGTGTGCGTGCGCGCAGTCTGTAGAGATGTCTAGATGTGTAAGATTATGTCATTTGCACACAAAAAAGTAATTTAACAAATTCTTTCCATTTGAATGCATTTTATTTTAACTTATTTTATTTCTTCTGCCTAATTGCTCTGACTAGGACATCCACTACTACATTGAATAGAACTAGTGAAAATGGATATCATTTTGTGTTGTTCAGATCTTGCTGAAAAAGCTTTCCATTTTTTCTTGTTGAGTATATTAGCTGTGTGCTTGGCATATATGGCCTTTATCGTGTTGACATACATTCCTTCTATAACCAATTTGTTAAAAGTTTCTTATCATGAAGGATGTTAGATTTTGTCAAATGCTATTTCTGCATCTACTGAAATAATTATATTTTCCCCTTTATCATGTTAATGTGATGGATGTATATGTTGAACCATCCATGTATCCCTGGAATTCATCCTACTTGGTCATGATAAATGATCTTTTTAATGTGCTGTTGAATTTGGTTTGCTAAAATTTTGTTGAAGATTTTGACATCAATGTTCATCAGAAATATTGGCTTGAATTTTATATAGAAAGTCCTAAAGACTCCGCCAAAAAAATGAGAACTAATCAAAGAATTCAATGAACTTGCAGTACACAAAATCAATATACAAAAATCAATAGTGTTCTATACTCCAAAAACAAGCTATCATATTAGGAAATAAAGAAAGCTATCCCATTTATAATAGTTATAAAACAATACCTACAAATAACTTAAGACAAGCTGGAGAATGATTTCTAGAGTGAAAATTGTAATGTCTCAATCAAGAAATTGAAGAAGAAAAATAAATAATAATATATTTTATGTTCATAGATTGGAAGAATTAATACAGATTGAGCATTCCTACTCCAAGAATCTGAAATTCTAAGTGGTCCAAAATCTGAAACTTTTTGAGTGCCAATATGATGTCACATATGGAAAATTTTACACCTGCCACCTTTGCTTTCTGATGGTTCAATGTACATGAAATTTGCTTCATACAGAAATTATTTAAAATATTGTATAAAATTACCTTCAGGGCATGTGTATATGGTATATGTAAAACATAAATTAACTTCATTCCTATACTCATATCTCATTATGTACATGTAAATATTACAAAATCTAAAAAAAATTTCAAATTGGAAACCTTTTGTCCCAAGCATTCCAAATAAGGCATTCTTAACATGTCTTAAGATGTCTATACTAGCCAAAACAAACTATAGATTTAACACAAGAGGGAAAAATAATTCTAAACTTCATATGAAACCAGAAAAAACCCTAAATAGCCAAAGCAATCTGAGCAAAAGAACAATGCTGGATGCATTCCAATACCTGACTGCAAAATATGCTACAAAGCAATAGTAACCAAAACAATGTGGCATAAAAGTAGACACAGACCAATGGAACAAAATAGAGAATACATAAATAAATACCTACACTTATAATTAACTGATTTTTTAAATCACAGCACCAATATCCATATTGGGAAAGGGGATAATAAATGGTGCTGAGAAATCTGCATATTCACCTGCAAAAAAGGGAAACAAGACCACTATTTATCACCGTATACAAAAAGTTAACTAACAACTTATTAAGGACTTATGCGTAATTTCCAAAACTATAAAACTCCTGGGAGAAAATTTATTGGTATGGAAAAGACTTTCTGTATAAGACTTCAACAACACAAGTAACAAAAGCAAAAATAGACAAATGGGATTACATTAAACTAAAAAGCTTCTGGACAACAAAGTAAATAACCAACAGAGTAAAGAGAAATCTATAATAAAAAATGGGGAACTGGCTGGGCGCGGTGGCACACGCCTGTAATCCCAGCACTTTGGGAGGCCAAGGGGAGCGGATGATGAGGTCAGGAGATCGAGACCATCCTGGCTAACACGTGAAACCCTATCTCTACTAAAAATACAAAACATTATCCAGGCATGGTGGCGGGCACCTGTATTCCCAGCTACTCTGGAGGCTGAGGCAGGAGAATGGTGTGAACCCGGGAGGCAAAGCATGCAGTGAGCCAAGTTCATACCACTGCCCTCTAGCCTGGGCAACAGAGTAAGACTCCGTCTCAAAAAAAAAAAAAAAAAAAAAAGAGGAACTGTGTTTGTAAACTCTGCCTTTGAAAATGAGTTAATTTTAATATATAAGACACTTACAGCCAGATGTTGTGGCTCATGCCTGTAATCCCAGCAGTTTGGGAGGCCAAGGGGAGTGGATCACGACGTCAGGAGTTCAAGGCCAGCCTGACCAACGTGTTGAAACCCGTCTCTACTAAAAAAATACAAAATTTAGCCAGGCATGGTGGCTCGAGCCTGAAATCCCAGCTACTCACAAGGCTGAGGCAGGAGAATCACTTAAACCTGGGAGGCAGAGGTTGCAGTGAGCCAAGATCAGGCCACTGCACTCCAGCCTGGGAGACAGAGTGAGTCTCTGTCTCAAAAAAAAAGAAGACACTTAGTAGTCCAAAAACAAATAATTCAATTAAAAATGGGCAAAACACTTGAACAGATACTTTTTTAAGAGAAAACATAGACCCAACAGCTAAATTCAGAAATACTCAACATTAATGACCATGGGATATGTATATTAATGTATAAATATAAATATTGTATATATAAATGATAAAATATATGTATAATAAATTTATAAATACATTTAGGTACTGCAATGTTGAGTGCATATATATTTATACTTGGATATATCCTCTTGATACATTAATGCCTTTATCATGAAACAATAACTTTTTTGTCATATTTTACAGTTTTTCACTTAATGTCTACTTTATGTAAGTACAACCACTCCTGTACTTTTTTCAGTTTCCATCTGTTCAAAATATCTTTTTCCATGCCTTTACATTTAGTCTATATGTGTCCTTCAAGGTAAAGTATTCTCTTGTGGTGTTTATATTAATAGTTAAGTTTGGTGTTTTGTAAAAGTTCACATACCCACTGTATGTCTCTCAGATAATTTAATCCATTTACATTCATGATAATTATTGATAGTTAAGGACTATTCTCCCATTTTGTTAATTATTTTCAGGTTACTTACTATATTCTCTATTTCATTCTTCCTCTATTGCCATCTTCTTTTGTGAGGAGCTGATTTCCTGTAGAGGCATGCTTTGATTGCTTGCTTTTTATCTTTTGTGTATCTACCACAGGATTGTTGCTTATGTTACCATGAGGCTTACCAAAAACCTCCTATACTTACAACAATCCGTTTTAAACTGTAACAACTGGACTTTGATCACATAGGTGGGTTTTCTACATTTGCCCCATCCCCTCCCAATTTTATATTTTCCATCTCGTAATTTATATCTTTTTATGTTGTGTACCCCTTAACACATTATTGTAGCTAGTATGATTTTGAATAGTTTTTTTAACAACCTTCATAAGAATATAAAAGTGGTTATGTACTATTTACATATTCTAATACACAGGAGATTGAGACCATCCTGACTAACACACTGAAACTCCATCTTTTCTAAAAGTACAAAAAATTAGCTGGGTAACTAACACAGTGAAACCCCCTCTCTTCTAAAAGTACAAAAAATGATCCGGGTGTATTAGAGTATTCTGAATCTGACTGTGTATTTACTTTTACTAGTGAATTTTATACTTTTATATGTTTTCTTGATAGTAATTAGTTTCTGTTTTTTTTTTTTTTTTTCTTAGACGGAGTCTCGCCTTGTCACCCTGGCTAGAGTGCAGTGGTATGATCTCGGCTCACTGCAACCTTTGCCTCCCGGGTTCAAGCAGTTCTCTGCCTCAGCCTCCTGAGTAGCTGGGACTGCCACCATGCCTGACTAATTTTTGTATTTTTAGTAGAAACGAGAGCTTTCACCATCTTGGCCAGGCTGGTCTTGAACTACTGACCTCATGATTCACTCGCCTCAGCCTCCCAAAGTGCTGGGATTATGGGTGTAAACTACCTCACCTGGCCCTAATTAGCATTTTTTTTTCAGCTTGAAGGACTTCCTTCAGCATTTCTTGTAAAAAGATCTGGTAATAATGAACTATCTTTGCTTTTATCAGGAAAATCTTCCTTCTTTATTTTTGAAGAATAGCTTTACAGTATTCTTGTTTTTTCTTTTTCCTTCAGCACTTTGAGTGTACCATCACATTGTTCTTGTCTGTAAAGTCTCTGCTGAGAAATCTGCTGCAAGCCTCATTAGTAATACCTTGTATGTTATTTGCCTCTTTGCTCTTGCTGCTCTCAATCCCCTCTTTGTTTTTGATTTTTGACAATTAACTATAACATGTCTTGATGTGGCATTGCTTGGATTGAATCTGATCGAAGGCATTTAACCTTCCTCTGCCTGAATCTTTATATTCTTTCCAGGTTTAGAAATTTTAATGCTATTATTTATTTAACTAAGCTTTTTATAACTTTTTCTTTTCTCCTTCATGAACTTCTGTAACTCAAAGCATTTCCTCTTTTGATGCTGTTCCATCAATCCCATAAGATTTTTTAAATGTTTATATTATATTTTCTCTTCTGATCATATATTTTCAAGTAACCCATATGTTCATACAGCCTTTCTTCTGTGTGATTAGTTCTGCTGTTCTTATTCTCTACATCTTTTAAATTTTCATTCATTGTATTTTCCAGCTCCATAAATTCTCTTTGATTGTTAAAAGTAATTTTAATCTGTCTGCTTTATTTCTAGTTTTGGTTATTCTTTACCTAACCTCACTGAATTATTTCTCTATATTTTGTTACGTTGTGCTTTCTTAGAATTATTAATCTATGAAGGCCAACCTGTCATGAAGGTTTACTGGGACTGGCCTGGACTGTGGGTCTGCTGGAGTGTAAAGCTGTTAGGGCAGGGCAGAAAGGTGGGCCAAAAGGATAGGTAGCATTTTGTAAACCAGAACCTGTATCTGCAGGTGTAGGCGTGATTCCTGAGGCCAGAAGTGCTGACTTGGTGAGACAGAAGATTGAAGTTGTGTGTCTTACCCTGTCTCTGGGCTGATCTGGAATCTGGGGCAGGATAGTGACAGCATGGAGAGAAGCAGAGAAAGAAAGCATTAGAAATGTTAGTATAAAGTAGTGAAAATGCTACTATAGAGAATATAGGAGTGGATGGCTATATTCATATTTTCTGCTCCGAATCTGCTGATTTGATATGCATTAATTAATCAGCCTTTCTCTGGTTCTTCTAGTTCTTTCCAGATGGCGTTTCACTGCGATGCCCAGACTGGAGTGCAGTGGTGCAATCTCAGCTCACTGTAGCCTCTGCTTACAGGGTTCAATTCATCCTCCTGCCTTAGCCTCCCGAGTACAGGTGTGCACCATCAATGCCTGGCTAAGTTTTGTATTTTTAGTAGAAATAGGGTTTCACCATGTTGGCAGTCTGGTCTTAAACTTCTGACCTCAGGTGATCCATCATCTTGCCTTCCCAAAGTGCTGGAATTACAGGTGTGAGGCACCATCCCCAGCCTGGTTCTTCTATTTATTATCTGTAAAATAAGTAGCCAGTGATAGTCTCTTTAAAAGACCCCACTCTGGAACTAAGGAATTTACCAGACAGTGAAGATTTGGAATTCCTGGTTGACTTATTTGAATCTTACTGGGCCAGAAAAGCAAGAATATATTAATAAGGATTTTGTATCAAGCAATACTATTAAGTTGAAAAGCAGATGGCAGGAGTTTTAGACCAGCCTGGGCAACATGCCAAGACCCTGTCTGTACAAAAAAATACCAAAGAATTAACAACACATGGTGGCACACACCTATAGTCCCAGCTACCCTAGAGGCTGAGGTGGGAGGATCACGTGAGCCTAGGAGGTTGAGGTTTCAGTGAGCCAAGATTTTGGCCTTGTAGTCCAGCTTGGGCAATAGATTAAGATCCTGAAGAGAAAAAAAAGTACAGAAAAACTGATGGGGAGCCTCTATTTTTGTAGAAAACAAAAACAAGCATATCATTTCTGAAGGTCTTCAGGAAAAACTGAAACAGGCAGTTCAACTTGCTGTTTTCCAGTTTACTTGGCTACCAGTTACTGATAATCTGGATAAAATCACCAACTTAATTTATTTTTTATTTTTATTTTTGAGACAGAATTTCACTCTTGTTGTCCAGGTTGGCGTGCAATGGTGTAATCTCAGCTCACTGCAACCTGCGCCTCCTGGGTTCAAGTGATTCTCCTGCCTCAGCCTCCCAAGTAGCTGGGATTACAGGCATATGCCATGACACCCAGCTAATTTTGTATTTTTAGTACAGACAGAGTTTCTCCATGTTGGTCAGGCTGATCTCAAACTCCTGGCCTCAGGTGATCTGCCCACCTCGGCCTCCCAAAGTGCTGGGATTACAGGTGTGAGCCACCATGGCTGGCCCAAAATCACCAACTTTAAATTAAATACTAGCCTATTTTTTACAGGCGATGTTGTCATCTTTGGCTGGATCTTATTCAAATTATTCTCTTACATAAATCTATAAAATTGGAGGTTATAAGAAAGGATGCCACGATGATGTTTACATGACATTAATCTAGTAATGATATGTCAACATTTGTAATACAAATAGGATATAGATAATATCAGCAAAAATGCACCAAAGATAGAAGATAATAGAACACAGAATCTTCTAAGACAATAAACATTTTACTTTTGATGCCCAAAAGTGAAAAACACTATCATTTTGGACAGGTATGGTGGCTCACCCTTGTAATCCCAGTACTTTGGGATGCCGAGGTGGGCAGAACACCTGAGGTCAGGAGTTTGAGACGGCCTGTCCAACATGGAGAAACTTCATCTCTACTAAAAATACAAAACTTAGCTGTGCATGGTGACACATGGCTGTCATCCCAGCTACTTGGGAGGCTGAGGCAGGAGAATTGCCTGAACCTGAGAGGCTGAGGTTGCATCACTGCACTGCAGCCTGGGTGACCGATGGAGACTTTGTCTCAAAAACAAAATAAAAATAACAAAACAAACCACCACCACCACCAACAACAAAATACTATTACTGGGTATATACTCAAAGGAATATCAATCATTCCACTATAAAGACACATACTACACATGTATGTTTATTGCAGCACTATTTACAATAGCAAAGACATGGAACCAACCGAAATGCCCATCAATGATAGACTAAATAAAGAAAATGTGGTCCATATACACCATGGAATACTATGCAGCCATAAAAAGAAATGAGATCATGCCATTTGCAGGGACATGGATGAAGCTGCAAGCCATCATCCTCGGCAAACTAACACAAGAACAGAAAACCAAACACTGCATGTTCTCACTCATAAGTGGGAGTTGAACAATGAGAACACATGGATATAGGGAAGGGAACAACAAATACTGGAGCTATTTTGAGGTGGTGGGGGTGATAGGAGGAACCTAGATGACGATTGGTCAATAGGTGCAGCTAACTACCATGGCACACATATACCTGTGTGACAAACCTGCACTTTCTGCACATATATCCCAGAACTTAAAGGAAAATTAAAGAAAAAAAACTATCATTTTAATTTGGTAATATATTTATGTGAGTAAATATAATTTCTACCTTTACCTGTAATAAGTATAAATAATTTATTACAAATCAACTATAGCTTATAATTATAAAAAGATGCTTTTCATTTTAAGTTTGCATATATTTAGAAGACATTGTAAGTAGTCATAAATATGTAATTGCCTTGGAATAAGAAACACTAGTATTTGTAATAGGTTTTGAAAATAAAATAGTATATTTGAAAATAGCAGCACTGTACACTCACATTTTTGGTAAAAGTGCCTACATTACAACTGTCAGTGTGTCTACATACAACTTACAATCTTAAATGCAATAAAAACAGTTCAGATATTATTTTAG
Source organism: Hylobates moloch (assembly GCF_009828535.3). Lineage (NCBI taxonomy): Eukaryota > Metazoa > Chordata > Mammalia > Primates > Hylobatidae > Hylobates > Hylobates moloch. The sequence goes on along the minus strand of NW_026652300.1, from coordinate 6,072,626 downwards.
GTTTATTTTTATTTGAAATATTTCTTATTTTTTTCTCTTCCATTTTTAGTTGGCACATATAATTCTGCATACTTACCTGATACAGAGTGAGATTTCGATATGTGTATACTGTATCATTTATAATGATCAAACCAGAGTAATTATCATACCTATTACTTCAAATATTTATTTCTTTGCTTTGTAAACTCAAAATCCTTTATTGTACCTTTTTTTTTTGTTTGAGACAGAGTTTTGCTCTTGTCGCCCATGCTGGTGTGCAGTGGTGTGATCTCAGCTCACTGCAACCTCCGCCTCTCAGGTTCAAGTGATTCTTCTGCCTCAGCCTCCCAAGTAGCTGGGATTACAGGCGCGTACAACCGCACCTGGCTAATTTTTTGTATTTTTAGTACAGTTGGGATTTCACCATGTTAGTCAGGCTGGTGTTGAACAACTGATTTCAGGTGATCCACTTGCCTTGGCCTCCCAAAGTGCTGGGATTACAGGTGCCCACCACTGCACCTGGCTAATTTTTTGTATTTTTAGTAGAGATGGGATTTCGCCATGTTAGTCAGGCTGGTCTTGAACAAATAATTTCAGGTGATCCACCCTCCTTGGCCTCCCAAAATGCTGGATTACAGGCATGAGCCACAGTGCCTGGCCCCTTTCTTGTAGCTTTATGAAGATATACAATAAATTATGGCTAGCCATATTTGCTGGGCAGTGTTACTAGAACTCATTCCTCCTATCTAGCACTAATTTTGTATTGATTAACCAACCCCTGATGCTCCTCTCCTTGTTATACTTCCTTAATACTCATAATTGTACTCTGTAGTTTTATGAATTTATACCTTTTTAGGTCTCACAAATGAATGAGAATGTGTAGTATTTATCTTTCTATGTTAGAATTATTTAGCTTAACATAATGTCTCCAGGCCCATACATATTGGTACAAATGACAAGACTTGTTATTTATGGCTGAATAGCATTGCATTGTGTGTGTGTGTATCTATCTATCTATATATATATGACTTTTTAAAAAGTAGCAGGGTTTTTCCTCATCACCCAGTCTAGAAAGCAGTGGCACAATCATAGCTCACCACAGCCTCAAACTGCTGGGCTCAAGGGATCCTGTCTCAGCCTTCCTGACAAAAGCCAAGAAGTCTCATGGGCTAAGCTGTACTTTGGCACTCACCTGTCCTGTGTCAGTGTAGTGCTCAACATGGGGTGAGGAGAGAAGACAACGACATGAGAAAAGAAGACAGTGACATGAGAGATGGTGAGGTGATGGTGTGAGAAGTGGGTTGAGAAGTGCTGTCATTGAGGTGATGGTGAGACAGAAGTCAGTGAGACAACAGTTGGCCATCAGCAGGATGGCAGTCAGCAGGAAGCCAGGTGGTGATTGACATGACAGCAGACAGCTGGGCAGTAATTGAGACAGTGAGAAATGGCTGGTGGGTTACCGGTCCCCATGCTGGCCCCTCCCACCATGGCAGCTGAGTTTACCTAAGCTAAGGGATCCTGGAGAGATCTTCACCAGGGTCCCATGTAGAAGATCATTTGGTGCCATTTCTGCTCTGGTGGATGGCTGAGTGTCCTTTCTGCTCCCATCTGCATAGTAGCAGAAGAACTAGGGAATAAAATAAAAGCTTTTGGCTAGGTGATCAGTTTAGAAGTCCCCACTCACCTAAGTGCTCCAAAGCATGTCCTTGTCACTTCTCCCCCCATCCTTTCCCTTTTGACTTTATTTTATTGTTCTATCAGTCATTTATTTTCAGATCTAAAGTGTGTGTTTTATTTGCAGTCTTATATTTACTTTTAACTTTCTGTTAACTGTGTTTGGGCAATTGTTTAAGGTAAGACACTTGGTTGTGTGAGGTTCCCCATTGTGTTGACCCTGGGATGTAAGCATCATAGTGTTCTGTGACCCCAACTTTTTCTTGATTTCACTGTTGGCTGGCCTCTCTCCCCCAGGTGCCTGAAGGTTTTTGTCATTTGGTGAGGCATCCCTCATTGGCTGAAACTTGGGCACTCTGAGTTTTCAGCATTGATATATTTGGTCCCCCAGTTCCTCCATCCCAGATGTTCTGCGGTACTTGGTATTGACATTCCCTCTAGGATTGTGGGTTATAGCCCTTCCTTCTAGGGGAATATTGGTCTTACTTTGTTCATCCCCAGCATTGGAAGTTTGCAAGCTGCTTTCTATGTGCTATCCTACAACAGCCTTGTTCAAGTCCATCTTGGTCAAAGGAACTGGGAGGTTCCAGGCCCCTAGTCTGATGGACAGCCACTTATAGCAGTAGTCAAGTGGCCACTCAACTTTTTTTTCTATATTTCTACCACAGGGTAGGTTCTTTGACAAGTCAGGGCCTTTGATGTTGCCCCTTGGGCAATGCTGTTTACCCCTTTGCCTCCTCTCTTGCATAGATACCATCCTTCCTCTCTGTCCATTGCTCACTCTCTGTGGAATTTAGGCTCAACATCCAAATGCCCATTTGAAGCTCCTGATACACTTTTGTAACACCTTACTATCTATAGAAAGCGAAAAGTAAGTAGTCACTTACTAAACATAGGCTAACTGAGTTAGCCTTATTGTGACCCTAGGCATATGGACAATGGCAAGCATCCCAAAATAATTACCAGTAGGGTGTTTTTTAGACAATTGAAGTAAGTTTAAATTATTAGACTAATTGAAAAAGAAAACCTCATTTACTATAGCAATAATATTTGGGTTAAATACAAATTTGCAAACCAATAGATTTGGACTAGGCATAGTTCTTTATATTATAATGATATTGTACAATTAGATTTGCTTTATAAAAAGGAATAAAAAGAATTTCCTTATGCATAGGCTTTTATGGCCCTCTGTCAGGATCCTAACCTAAGGGCTAGCTGTAGAATGTGTCTGGCTCATGATATCCCCAGATACCCAGCAGCTGCATCAGATAATGCTAGATGACCTCTTCCTAGCTGCTCCTCCTAAAAGTCCTGTAATCCCCCTTCAGAGCTTCTTCAGTTCCTTAATTCTGAGGGAGCCCCACTACTTACTTGGTGCAGGATTCCATCCCAAGGTCATCAGGCACCCCTCCATCTTATCCAACAAACCCTGGCTCATATACCCCACTGCAAAGGAAGTGAGCCCAAACAGTCTACTAGGATTGAGGCCCCATGTTAGCCCCCAAAATCAAACTTGTGTCTACTATGGGAGGTAGCTGATGGAGATGGAGGAACAATTGAAGTACATGTGCCTTTTTGCATGTCGGATTTGGCTGTATGCAAGGAATAAATTGCTCAGTCTTCAAAGGATCCGGGGTAGTTTGTAAACGAGTTTGTGAAGTTGACTGATTTAACTTGGTATGACATGCAAATCACTTATTTACTTATTTCCTCCCTTCCTTCCTTCCTTCCTTCCTTCCTTCCTTCCTTCCTTCCTTCCTGTTTTTTTTTGAGACAGAGTCTTGCTCTGTCACCAAGGCTGGAGTGCAGTGGCGCAATTTCAGCTCACTGCAACCTCCACCTGCCAGGTTCATGCTATTATCCCTGCCTCAGCCCCCTGAGAAACTGGGATTATAGGTGCCTACCACCATGCCCATGACTGCAGGTGCCCACCACCACGTGGCTAAATTTTTGTACTTTTAGTAGAGATGGGGTTTCATCATGTTGGTCAGGCTGTTCTTGAACTCCTGACCTCAGATGATCCATCCACCTTGGTCTCCCAAAGTGCTGGGATTACAGGCATGAGCCAGGGTGCCCAGCCTATTATCCACTTACCGTAATGTAGATGAATAACAAAGAATTCCAGGTACAGTTATAAACATACAGGTAGAATGGCTTTGTGTAACCCAGGCCATGTCATTTATCTTGTGGGAAGAGATGCAGTTTCAGATCTAGATCTCAGTGGGATTACTAGAAACGGTCTCAAATGCAGAAATTACATAGTAACTTGTTTAATAGTAAGAACAATTGTGGGATTAAGCCAGCTGATTATGATAAAGTAAGAGAAATAGCTCAAGAAAAAGATGAAAATCCCACTCTAATTTTGGTCTGTTGGTTTCAGGCACTGTGAAAACATACTAATATAGACCCTGACCCCTTGGAAGTGGGAGCTCTTTTGGGTGTGTATTTTATTACTGAGTCTGCCCCTGACATTTGGATAAAGGAACAAATAGTAGCAGTGGGACACCAACCGCCCTGAGCCAACTCTTAGACATTGCCCTTGGGGTTTACAATAATAGGGACAGTATCAGGAGAACCAGCCCCAAATATTTCAATGTAGGTTCTTTTCTATTTTCCATAAGTGTTGGCTGGTCTGAGAAATAAAGGGAAAGAATACAAAAGAGAGAAATTTTAAAGCTGGGTGTCTGGGGGAGACATAACACGTCGGCAGTCTCCATGATGCCCCATTAGCCGTAAAACCAGCAAGTTTTTATTAACAATTTTCAAAAGGGAGGGAGTGTACAAATAGGATGTGGGTCACAGAGAGCACATGCTTCAAGGACAACAAAATATCACAAGGCAAATGGGCAGGGCAAGGTCACAAAGCCAGGGCGAAACTAGAATTACTAATGAGGTTCCTGGTCCCGCTGTGCACACATTGTCATTGATAAACATCAGGAAACACGGTTTGAGAGCAGACAACCAGTCTGACTAAAACTTACTAGGCAGGAATTTCCTAATCCTAATAAGCCTGGGGGCGCTGCAGGAGGCTAGGGCGTGTTTCATCCCTATCTACAACTGCATAAGGCAGACACTCCCAGAGCGGCCATTTTAGAGCCCCCCCCAGGAATGCATTCTTTTCCCAGGACTGTTAATTATTAATATTCCTTACTGGAGAAAGAATTCAGCGATATTTCTCTAACCCGTTTTTGGCAATAAGAGAAATATGGCTCTGTCCTGCCTGGCTCCCAGGCAGTCAGACCTAATGGTTATCTCCCTTGTTCCCTGAACATCGCTGTTATCCTGTTCTTTTATCGAGGTGCCTAGATTTCATATTGTTCAAACACACATGCTTTACAAAAAATTTGTGCAGCTAACGAAATCACCACAGAGTCCTGAGACAACATACATCCCCAGCTTATGAAAGATGATGAGATTAAGAGAGTAAAGTAAAGGCAGGCATAGGAAATTATAAGAGTATTGATTGCGGAAGTGATAAATGTCCATGAAATCTTCACAATTTATGTTCTTCTGTCATGGCTTCAGCAGGTCCTTCCATTTGGGGTCCCTGACTTCCCGCAACAGGACAGGGCACAGGAAGAGGCAAAAACCAGAAGAACAGGCCAAAAAGCACAATTGTTAGTGGCAACTTTAGGACCACTGCTGCCTCAGAGTTACCCCTCTCAAAGAAATATGGTGACATTGACATTTCTGAGGGCTACTGTTTTCCCACTCTTGTTCAGTAACAGGAATTGATGGACAGCCAAGAATGAGGAGATGTATCCATTCGCTTGGTTCCACTGTGAAGGACCATACATTTTCCAAGAGGTTTTTTAAAACTTATACCTGAATGTTCTATTCTATTAGGGAGAAACTTATTTTCCAAATTACAGATCACCGTTCACTTTAAAGTGCCCCATGAGAAGGCAATAGGCCAGAAGGAAAACTTCTCTTAGCTCCAAGTATTACATTAACACAGATATGGAGAGGAGCTGCTTCTTTAGTAGACCCTTCTGTCTGTGACATGGAAATTTCTGGTAGAGCTGTTAATGTACCCCCCATCCAGATTTTCCTAAAACCCAATGTTAATTACCCATGGAAAAAAAACAGTGTTTCTTGAATGCTGAGGCTCAGAGGGACATCCAGCCCTTAATATTGGGGGTCCTAAGGTACAGATTATGACAGTCCTGTCAGTATCCATGTAACTCCCCATTTTATCTGTTAGGAAATCAAATAAGGAACATAGATTTGTTTTGAATCTAAGGGGATTTGATGGGATAGTAGTCCCAGTCCACCCATTAGTTCCTAATGCTTGTATAATGACTGAGGTCCCTGAAGGCATTCATTGATTCACAGTGTTAGACTTAAAGGATGCTTTCTTTTGTCTATCTTTATACCATACTGCCAGTATATTTTTGCTTTTGAATGAACTGATCCAGACACTCATGCTACATCTCAACTTACCTAGACAGTTCCTCTCCAATGTTTCAGACACAGTCCCCATCTCTTTGGCAATACCTTGGCCAAGGAGTTAAGGGAACTACAGTTAACTAATGGATTTCTTTTGCAACACTTAGGTGGATTTCTGCATCCACTAGGGAAGACTCCAGCAGAAACACAATTCAGTTCCTTAATTTTCTGGGAAAGCAAGGATATCATGTATGCCCCACAAGGCCCAGGTCTCTGTGCAAAATGTTAAATATTTGGGGTATGTGCTCATAGCTGGGACAAGAACTTTGAACCAAAAGTGAAAAGAGACAATCTTGGCCCTCCAGCTACCTCAGACTGAAAAACAGTCAAGAGACTTTTTGGGAATGGCTAGATTCTGCCAGATCTGGATTCCTTGGTTTGGTCTTACAGCAAAGCCTCTCTATGAAGCTCTAAAAGACAGTAATCATGCATCTTTGAATTGGGATTTAACCTGCCAACAGGCATTCTTTACCCTAAAAGCAAAACTAAAAACAACTGCTGCTTTGGGGCTCTTTAAACTTAGAAAATACTTTTAACTTCTATGTGACTGAAAAACAAGGCATGAGGATGGATGTCTTACCCCAAAGGCTCAGGAAGAGCCCTAGGCCAGTGGCTTACTTTTCTTTTTCTTTTTTTTTTTTTTTGAGATGGAGTCTCTCTCTGTCGCCCAGGCTGGAGTGCAGTGGTGCAGTCTCGGCTCACTGCAAGCTCCACCTCCCGGGTTCATGCCATTCTCCTGCCTCAGCCTCTCTGAGTAGCTGGGACTACAGGCGCCCGCCACCACACCCAGCTAATTTTTTGTATTTTTTAGTAGAGACGGGGTTTCACCGTGGTCTCGATCTCATGACCTTGTGATCCGCCCGCCTTGGCCTCCCAAAGTGCTGGGATTACAAGTGTGAGCCACTGCGCCCGGCCTAGTGGCTTACTTTTCTAAACAGCTAAACCAGGTGGCAGCTGGGCAGCCAGGATGCTTGTGAGCCAAAGAAAAAAACCAGTAACTTTACTTTACCTTGGGACAATTACTAAATGTTATGACCCCCTAAACAATATAGGTTGTCCTAGAGGAAAAAGAATGTCAGTGGCTAACAGGAAGATACCTACTTAAATATTAGGCCCTCTGCTTGACACCTGTATTAGTGTGTTCTTGAACTGCTATAAACACCTAAGACTGGGCAATTTATTTTAAAAAAGACGTTTAATTGGCTCACGGTTTTGCAGGCGGCACAGGAAGCATTATGGCTTCTGGAGAGGCCTCAGGAAACTTTCAATCATGGTAGAAGGTGAAGGAGAAGGAGTCACATCTTACATGACTAAAGCAGGAGAGGAAGAGAGAGAGGAGGAAGGTGCCACACACGTTTAAACAACCAGATCTTATAAGAAATCACTCATTATTGTAAGAACAGCACCCAGCGAGAATCCACCCCTGTGATCCAATCACTTCCGAGCAGGACACAACTCTAACATTGGGGATTATAATTTTACATGACATTTGGGCAGGTGGGGACACAGAGTCAAACCATATCAACACCTCAGTTGTAATCCTTAAAGTATGTTGAGTTTTAAATTCTGCTACCCTGTTCCCAGAGTTCACATTCCAGGAGACAGATCGTTAACTTATTTCCCTCCTGTGGGGAAACCATACAACTGAACTTCTGTAGTAGGACTGAATTCAAAGATGACCTTCTATCTAATCTTAATGTTGAGTAGTTTATAGATGGGTATAGCCTTATATGCATGAAGGAGTAAAAAAGGCAGGTTTTGTCGTATTTAGTCAACAAGATGTCATTGAGGCCAAAACTCTGCCTTTCCAAGCTTCTATTCAAAAAGCACAATTACTTGCTCTAATCAGGTTCCTCAAGTTGGGAAAGACTTAAGAGTCAATATATTTACTGATTCTAAATATTGGTTCCTGGTGCTCTGTGCTCATGTTGCTATACAGAGAAACAATGGAGTGCTAACAGCTAAGGGGTCCCCCATACAACATCACTCTCAGATCTTGGAACATTTAGATGCTTCCTAGCTCTCAAAAGAAGTAGCAGTGAGTTGCTGGGCGCGGTGGCTCACGCTTGTAATCCCAGCACTTTGGGAGGCCGAGGCGGGCGGATCACGAGGTCAGGAGATCGAGACCATGGTGAAACCCCGTCTCTACTAAAAAAATACAAAAAAATTAGCCGAGCCTGGTGGCGGGCGCCTGTAGTCCCAGCTACTTGGAGAGGCTGAGGCAGGAGAATGGCATGAACCCGGGAGGCAGAGCTTGCAGTGAGCCGAGATTGCGCCACTGCACTCCAGCCTGGGCGACAGAGCGAGACTCCGTCTCAAAAAAAAAAGAAGTAGCAGTGAGTCAGTGCAGGGGACACCAAAAGGAAGACATCTCTGTTATCAAAGGAAGTCCTCTGGCAGACAGAGTAGCTAAGGCCACACCTAGAGAAACACCAGTGTTATAGGACACTGAGTAATGCCAGGTACTGCACCCATGTTAGGAACACCACACTATACCCCTGAGGAAATTAAATGGGCAGAGCAGAAAGGCTTACAAAAGTATCCCTTGAGATGATTAGTATGAAGCAACAAACTTCCTCCCTGAGGCTGAGCAATGAGAGATATTAGGCATTTCCATGACTTAACTATCAAGTTAGTTTCTCAAAGTTTTAGGAAAAAAACCTATTCTACACTGCAAAGAGGGTCACCAGGGCCTGTGATCTTTGTGCCTGTAATGATCCAATAAGCTACCCCATACCCCCACCTCTACTCAAACCGTTACAGCATTGAGGCACATGCCCTGGAGAGACTGGCATATAGACTTTCTTTAGATGCCATCCTACAGGGGATAGAAATATTTGCCAGTATTTATGGACAATTTCACCAAGTGGATTGAGGCTTTCCCCACAATGACAAAGAAGACATTAGAAGTGTCAAAATTTGGCTGGGCACAGTGACTCACACCTGTGATCCAAACATTTTGGGAGCCCAAGGTGGGCAGATCACCTAAGGTAAGGAGCTCAAGACCAGCCTGGCCAACATGAGGAAACCCTGTCTCTACTAAATATACAAAAATAAACTGGCGTTGTGATGCATGCCTATAATCCCAGCTACTTGGGAGGCTGAGGCAGGAGAATCGCTGGAACCTCGGAGGTGGAGGTTGCAGTGAGCCGAGATTGGGCCACCACGCTCCAGCCTGGGCAACACAGTGAGGCTCCATCTCAAAAAAAAAAAAAAAATTAGCTGGGTTTGGTGGCATGTGCCTGTAGTCCCAGCTCCTCAGGTGGCTGAGGCAGGAGAATCGCTTGAACCCAGGAGGTGGAGGTTGCAGTGAGCTGAGATCAAACCACTCCAGCCTGGGTGACAGAGCACAAGACTCTGTCTCAAAAAAAAAAAAAAAAATGTTTTATTTAATGAGATCTCTGAAAGGTTTGGATTACCTAAAAGTCTGCAGAGTGATAATAAATATGCCTGCACTCCTAAAGTGGCCCAGGAGCTTTTCTTCAGTCTTAGACATTATCTTCACTCCTCCTGGAGTCCTCAATCCTCAGGTAAAATAGAAAAGCTAATTATGTTTTAAAAAGGACATTGGCAAAGCCCTTCAGGAGACTTTAGAGGCCTGGGCTTCTCTCCTAAGCCATAGCACTTTTACAAGTAAGGATGTCCCCAAAAGGAAATTCTAAAACTTAGTCCTTTTGAGCTGATTTATGGGAGGCCATTTTTAGCTTCTGAGCTTTTGCTTGATAAAAAGATACATAGGGCCGG
>NW_026652300.1:6050613-6062770 GCF_009828535.3 Hylobates moloch | reverse complement strand
AAAAAAAAAAAAAAAAAAAAAAAAAGATACATAAAATGCTCACCCATAATATCAACTTAAGCCAGGTTCAAAAGGCCCTCCAAGCATATGGACCCAAATTATTGCCCCCTCTCACAAAGCTGATAATTGACCCCCTATCTGCTAAAAACTTGGAAAAAACAATACTCTGAGTAGACTCTACTCCTTGACTCTAGTACGTCACCTACTTCAATATCAGGTCCTTTTACTTGACACCAGTATTAGTGTGTTCTTGAACTGCTACAAAGAAACATATAAGACTGGGCAATTTATTTTAAAAACATGTTTAACTGGCTCATGGTTTTGCAGGTTGCTTGGTAAGTATAGTAGCTTCTGAGGAGGCCTCAGGAAACTTTCAATAATGGCAGAAGGTATAACCAAAATGGAAGAGCCCCTATCAGGTATTCTTGAGTGTCACAGTCCTGTTAAACTTTAGGGACTACCTAGTTCGTACAACTGTCCAGGATTAAAGCTGTTGCTCACAAACTGCAGGCACACAAATGGAGGACACCATAATCTACATCTAAGAGCTTTTGGAGGAGTACTGCTACCTATTTAAAAGAATCAACATTCATCCAGAAGTTGTAACATGATGCTGTGTGTGGCAATAGAAGCTTTAACTATTCTCTTTTTCCTGACTGTAATATTACTTTTTTATCACTTTAGCCAACCTCCCAGGAAACAGCTTTTGTTATTCTTGGGTGTAGAGGCCCCAATCAGCCAGACCCCATGTTGTCACTCTTGGTCATATTTGTTCTCTCAACTACCTTGATCCCATGTGAGTGGGAACACAACTCTGTAGTAAATATTTCAACAATCATAGCATCAGGAAATCATCTTTGTGCCTGCTGGATTTATCAACATTTCCATGATAGAGAATTACATCTTCTGGCTTATTGGGAAAAATCTCACCAGCAGACCTCAGACCTCCTAACTAACCATAGTGATCCTGAAATAACCAAACCCCTACTTGCTAAGTGAAACCCTCTCCCACATAATATATTCCACCTGAACCTCCCAGCACTATTACGTGGGCCCAGGAAGTTAGGTACCTATGTTTCCAGTGTACTAATAGTTCTGTGTTTTGCACCCACTACTGTGTTAACAACACTGAAGTGGAAGTTTCCCTGTGATGCTATGATCCAACTTTAGCTACCTAGTTCCCAAGGCCACAGCAAGGTAAATGGAATTCTACTTGTAAGTGAGGAGACCGTATATGGTGCCTTCTCTCACTTCACAACAAACAAGGGAAAAACAACTGCTTAGTCTGGGAAGGTTGGAGTACTCCCCCTTCTGGAAAACAAATTTTTTTTGACCACCCTCATTGGAATAGAAGTTGTGTCTCTATAGACACAACTTGACATCAAAGAATGAACATCACACCCTCCAGAGTGCTGCCCCAACTGGCCTCATTTTGGTTTGTGGCCATGAATAAGAAGATGTCACACCCCATAAACACTGTCAACTCTCTAGGGAGCCACCTGTTATTTTAGGAGTAGCATTCCCTTGTATATAAAAAACTTGAAACACAGGTAAATATACATTAGCCATCCTTGCCCCTCTGGGGGTCTCTGTCTATTACCCCCTAAAACCTAAGAATACCAGAAGCAAGCAAGCCATAGAATTAATTCTGGCAGAAATCAGGACTAGCAACACTCCAGGGCAGATTTGCTTACCATAAGTCAACTCTAAAGAACTTAAATCAACACAGATCAGGTATTAAAGGGAACTCATGAGTACCTTGACTGTCTCGCAAATGTGGTTTTTGATAACAGACTAACATTGGATTATTTACCAGTTGAACAAGAAGGAGTCTATGTACTTATTACTAAAAGCTGCTGCACATATATTAGCAACTTTGGGGAGGTTTAGGTTAACATTCAAAAAATATATGAGCAAGTGACATAGATATGTAGATGTAACCAGGGCACTGATCCCAACTATATCTGGTCAAATATCTCTGTATGGTGCCAGATGTAGGGTCCAGCCCCACAGGTTTGGTGGCTTTTCTCCCCATGTGTGGAGATGAGAGAGTGTAGAAATAAAGACACAAAACCAAGAGATAAAAGAGAAGACAGCTGGGCCTGGGGGAACACTACTACCAAGACGCGGAGACCGGTAGTGGCCCCAAATGCCACGCTGCACTGATATTTATTGGATACAAGACAAAGGGACAGGGTAAGGAGTGTGAGCCATCTCCTGATAGGTAAGGTCATGTGTCCACTGAACAGGGAGCCCTTCCCTGCCTGGCAGAGAGGCAGTCATTTTCCGGTTTTGGAATTTAGTATTTCATAATTTTTATGTTTCTAAGGCAGTCATAGCTACAAACTAATGATTAATGATATTCGTATATAATCATATCTAAGATCTATGTCTAGTATAACTATTCTTATTTTATATATTTTATTATACTGGAACAGCTCGTGCCCTCGGTCTCTTGCCTTGGCACGTAGGTGGCTTGCCGCCCACAGGGATGGGGCAGAAGCAGCTTTCTGTAAGATATAACCCCAGTGTGCAATGTTAGTTTACCATTGCCATGAAAATGGGACTGGGACTTACCACCTCTTTTCAGGGCAGTGACCAGATGACCCAAAAGTTACTACGACTTCCCTGGAAATTTCTGCACAAACCAATTCTTAATCTACATGTAACTAAAAGTGGGTATAAATATGACTGCAGAACTGCCCTAAGCTGCTGTTCCCTGCCTATGGGGAAGCCCCACTCTGCAGGAGCAGTCATGGAGCTGTAACGCCACTGGAGCTGTAACACTGCTGCTTCAGAAAAGCTGTTTTCTTTTACCTCTGGCTTGGCCTTACGCTCTCCTGTGCAAAGCCAAGAACCCTTGTGGAGTAAGCTCTGCTTTAGAGCTTGCCTGTCCAGCATCAAGGTGAGTAACCTGAGTAATTTTTCTCCCATTCTATAGGTGGTCTGTTACTCTGTTCATTGCTTTCTCTGGTGTGCAGAACTGTTTCAGCTTAATAGAGCCTCATTTGTCTATTTTTGGTTTTGCTGTCCGGTGTTTTAGGTTAGTTATAAAATCTTTGTTTAGTCCAGTGCCCTGAAGCCTTTTCTGTTAGTTTTCTTCTAGTAGTTGCATAATTTCAGGCCTTACATTTAAGTATTTAATCCACATTAACTTGACTTTTGTATATGGTGAGATATAGAAATCTAGTTTCATTCTTCTGCATATGAACATGCAGTTTTCCCAGCACCATTTGTTGAAGAGGGTATCTTTTCCTCAATATATATTTTTAGCACCACTATTGAAAATCAGTTGATTGTAAACGTTTATTTCTGTGTTTGCTATTTTTTTCTATTAGTCTTAATGTCTATTTTTATACCATTATTATTCTGTTTTTGGTACTATGGCTTCACAGTGCTTTTTGAAGTCAAATAGTGTAATGCTGTCAGCTTTGTTCTTTTTGTCCAGTATTGCTTTGGCTAGTCAGGGTCTTACATGGTTTCATACACATTTTAGAATTGTTTTTTCTGGTTTTGTGAGGAATGTAATTGGTGTCTACATAGAACTACATTGAATCTGTAGATTACTTTGGGTATTTTCATCATATTTACAGTATTAATTTTTGCAGTACATGGTTATGGAATGTCATTTCACTTGTTTATGCCATCTTCAATAATTTTCATCAATGTTATTTAGTTTTCATTGTAGAGTTCTTTCATTTCCTTGGTTTAATTTGTTCCTAGGTATTTTATTTTTATTTATTATTATTATTATTTTTGGCAGGGAGAGGATCATGCTTTGTTGCCCATGCTGGAGTGCAGTGGCATGATCACAGCTTGCTGTAGCCTTGTCCTTCTGGGCTCAGTCGATCCAACCATCTGAATAGCTGGGATTACATGCAAGCCTGGGTAATTTTTGCATTTTTGTAGAGACAGGCTCTCACTGTGTTGCCCATGCTGTTCTCGAACACCTGGCCTGAGATAATTCTTTAGCCTCAGTCTCTCAAAGTACTGGGATCATAGGGATAAGCCACAGCACTCAATTGATATTTTATTATTTTTCTAGCTATTTTAAATGAGATTGTTTGCTTGATTTTGTTTCCAGTAGTTCATTATTGGTGTAAAACAACATTATTAATTTTTGTGTATTGATTCCATATTCTGCAACTTGGCTAAATTTGTTTATCAATTCCACAGATCTTTTGGTTGAGTCTTTTCCTCCTTATAACATGAGGTCATCTGCAAAGAGGGACAGTTTGACTTTCTCATTTTCAATTTATATGCGTCTTGTCCTCTTCAATTTAGATGCCTTTTCTTATTTCTCTGGCTAGGCTTTTCGGGACTGTATTGAATAGAGTGGTGAAAGTGGGCATCTTTGTTTTGTTCCAGGTTTTAAAGGAAAAGCTTTCAAGATTTTCCACATTCAGTATGATGTTAGCTGTGAGCTCATCATCTGTAGCCTTTATTATGTTGATAATAAATCATATGAAGAATACAGTATAGCCCTCTGACCTCCTGAAGAATATGTGTGGGAACTCAAGTGAGTTATGTTTCTTCTATGTCTAATTTTGAGAGTTCCTCCCAGATGTAGAACTCCCTTAAGTACCTTTTTGTGGGGCAGGTATAGTTGTAGAGAATTTCTTCAGTTTTTTCTTGGCTGGGAAAGACTTTATTTTTTCTTTACTTTTGAATAATATCTTTGTTGAATATAGTGTTCTTGACTAGCAGGTTTTTTTATTTTATCACTTTGAATATATCACACAATTTTTTTCCTTTTCTGTAATGTTTCTGCTAGAAAGTGCTGTTAGTCTGCTGGGAATTCCTGTAAATGTGACTTGATGCTTGTCTCTTACTGTTTTGAGAATTCTCTTTCTGCCTTTGCCTTCTGAAAGTTTGACTATAATGTGTCTCAGAGTATACATCTAGATGTCTGCATCTCTCACAAGATGTGGAAAGTTGTCAGCTATTATTTTATTTTAAAAATTTCCACTTATTTTCCTATTTCTTCTGCTTTTCCTTAAACCCTTAAACTCCGAGCAAATTATTTGTTTGCTTGATTTTGCTCTACATGTCTTGTAGGGTTCCTTTGCATTTTTTATTCTTTTTCTTCTTTTTTTTTTTTTGGTTTGATTGGATTATTTAAAAAGACCTGTCTTCAAGTAGGAAATTCTTGCCTCTGTTTGGTCTACTCTATCATTGAAGCTTAAATTGTGTTTTTAAATTTTAATCATTGAATTCTTCAGTTGCAGAATATTGGTTCCTTTTTATCATTTCTATCTATTGAATTTCTTATTTAGATCATAAATTGTTTTTCTGATTTCTTTGTATTATCTCTTTGTGTCCTGTTGTGTCTTGCTGAGTTTTCTTACTCAGATTATGGTTCCAATTTCTTTTTCTTATATTTTATACATTTTATTTTCTTTGTGATCTGTCATTGGATAATTATTATGTTCCATTGGAGGTGCTATGTTCCTTTGCTTTCTCACGATTTTAAAATTCTTGTTTGATACATGCACATCTGGTATAACTGTTGCTTCTTATAATTTTATAAATTGTCTTTTATAGATTAAGCCCTATTTTTCTGTATGTGTATCAAAAGTGTTGGTTGCATAGTGTACTTTCGCTTGATTCTGGTGAGGGCTCTACTGTATTCTCCATATGATTTATTCAGCAGTTTTGGTGTTTTATATAAGTTCCTTAGAGGTTTAGGCTGTGGGTTTTGTGGGGGCTGTGGTAGGCTTTCCTGGAGATGGGAACACCGGAAGGACCATTATTTAGTATGAGCATTGGTAATGATGTACTTGGATGACATACAAGGGTGCTGGAGGTGGCAGTGGGGGTCCCTTGTAGGCTGGTACTCAAGCCTCACAATGACATGCCTTTGCATCAGTCATAGTGGTAGCTGACTAGGTGGGCTTGTATACAGGCCCCAAGTGGCACACATGAGTGGGCATCAGCAGTGGTGGTGGCAGACTTGGCAAGCTGGTTTCCCTTCCTTGGAAGTGGCATATGGGTACAAGGAGCAGCCAGTTGAGTGGACCTGTTCTCAGGATCCTGGATGACATACATGGGTGTCCACAGTGGTGGGTAGTTGTGGGTATGTTAAGCCTGTTGTCACATGACAGGACATTGAGTGCTGGTGGCAATGGCATCTGGCCTATCCTCAGGTCCCTGGATGGCATGTGTACACATCAGTGGTGGTGGCACATAGAGTATGCCATTCCTCAGGCTCCTGGACTACAAATATAGTTATTGGTATGGTTGGTGGTCTGGTCTTCCCTGTGACCTCCTGGAGAGTATGTGTGGGAACCAACAACCTCAGCAGGGGGAGTAAGCCAATTTTCAGGATTTTGTTCTGTATGCACAGGTGGAATAAGCAGGTGAGTGGGCCTAAGCCTCTGGATGTGTGGCAGAGGCACTGGGAGTGGCAGGTCTCTGGGAGGTGCACAGGGCAGGCTAGCCTCATGCTCATTGCAGGTTTTATTTATTTAAAGATTTGCTTTTTGTGTTTAGCATTTCACTCTTTAGAGAGACAAATGATGGAATTTAAATCTTATGTTTGCCAACACAATATATAAAATCAAAACAGTGCTTTAGGAGGCATACATTTCAAGGCTCTGAGTTTTATATGTAAGTGTACTTAATATATATTACAAAGGAAAATGTATAGCATGCAAGAGTTGTCACAATGGTAGCATTTATGAACTATCAGATTTCTGAATACTTCATATAAGTTACCAGATAGTAAATGCTGTGTTAGTTTTACTGTTCCTTAAGACTGTACTGTGAGTAAATTCGCTCATGTTCTGTTATGTATATGTATATAGAAATTTATATAATAAATTATATAAATATTAACTTCAAATCTGAGTGTGTATTTGCACTTTATTTTATCAACAAATTCTATAAATATTCTAACTCTAAAAGTTACATTTGAAGAGTAATATATAGTTTATTATGAAATCAATCTAAAGGCCACTGCAATTACAGCATGATTTTTCTATTTAAGTTTATTTTTCAGAAATCCAGCTATTTATTTTTTTTTATTTAACAGCTGGAATGGAAGTTTTTTAAAAGGCTTTAGAGCAGGAAAGAAAGGAAAGTTACACTGGGAAGAATCCCAAGTGGTGACTTGAAGGACAAAGTGCAATGTTTAACCTTCATCCCAGGACTTTAGAGGGTGTCCCACCTCTCACTTTCCCATGATTTTTCCCTTAGAGCAGGCTGTCCACATGCACAATGCCTTCCTTCTGCTTGGGAAGTGAGCACACTCAGTGTGTTTAGGAAGTTGTGTGCATGCCCATCTGAGGCCTTGTTTCCTTTTCTGGTGGAGGGCCCCCGAAAGGTCAAACTCTACCATTTTGTCTCCTAATGCACATATTCAGGATCACTCCCCTAATACCTGTGATTTTGTTGGAAACCCTTATTGCTTCTCCTGGTGCCTGCATTCAATTAACAAGTTAATGTTAACAGGTGTTGATCTGCAGCAGATTATCTCTCCCTGGTTCTGGCTGACCAATTACCATTCTTTAGAGAGGCAACATGCCAACTGTGGAACCATCTCCTGATCACCTGACACCCCTGGCAGGTGGGGGTGGTGAGACCTCTCCTGCCTTGCTCATGCCCAACTAACTTCTTGTAACATTTTCTCCCTCAAAAGCCCAAGACCCCAAATCTTTGAGCAAACATCAATATTCTATAACTGCTTCCTGCTGACTGACTGATAGTGGTGGTTGTTCTTTAGGTCTTGTCCTCTTGCTAGCTGTCAGGGTAGGGTGACTGCATGGGTTGGTGAAGGCGGTATCCAGCCAGGTCCAAGGTGTTAGGTTTTGAAGGAAATGCAGGGGTTAAAGAAAGACAGAGATGACAGGTCTATGGCAATGCAGGTTTATTGCCAGAGTAACCTGCAGAGGTGGGGACCAGCTTAATGCCAGAGCCATCTGCTGCTTACAGGCTGGGATAATCATAGGTGTAGTGGGAAGGCTCTGGGCAATATGGTTTGCTGCCTGGAAGGATGTCGATAAAATGTTCTTGTGATCAGGTGGTTGGCCCTTTTTCTGGTAGGGTGTGATAATCAGAAAGTCAGATGGTTGGGCAGGATGTTTCTATAGCCCCATGGAATGTTTTTAACTCTGACCAGGGTCTGTGAAATGGCAGGAACTTACAAAATAGTTTAGCTTAGACTAACTCAAGGGCAGGATTTCATCTCCTTTCTGTCCCACTGATGCACAGTCCAGGGGTCCCTTGTAGCAGGGTGCCTCTTGAATGTTGAAAGGAGGGTATTCCTTACTGAGGATCATCTGGAGCTTGATGGCCTGAGGGCAAGAGGAGACACATTGGATTATTAAATTTAGAAGACATGGACCAAAAAGGAGCAAAATTAGGAGAGTGACTAGTGGTCCTGACAAAAGAAGAACCCCCAGAACCATTTTCAGGTTTATTCCCAATCTAACCAACTCTTTGAAGCTTGTTCCCATAACTTGGAGGCACGATTTAAGCAGTGTTTGATGTTGTCTTTTACTTTTCCCTATTGATTTACCCAAAAGCAAAACTTTTAGTCTAAGGCTAAACAAATTTCTCCTTGTGCTGCTGTTAGCATGTCTAATCCTTGACAATTTTGGTGACTACAGCTGCTAAAGAGTTGATTTGTTCTTTCGTAATAGTTAAGGTTCTAGTCACGACATTAATGTTGTTGGTATTCCCTCTGAGAGCTGGTTAAGGGGGCTTTTGTGATTTCAGCAATTTTTGCTCCTGTACTGGCTGTAATGCCAAGTCCCACAAGAAGAGGAATTAATTGGATAGCTCTTTTTATCATGGGAAGGATGGATCTTCTGGTCATTGGAAGTGGAAGAGAGAGGTTGCCAGGGTCTGTAAAGATGTCTTGGGATGGGTGGCTGCATTAGTCCGTTTTCACACTGCTAATAAAGACATACCTGAGACTGGGCAATTTACAAAAGAAAGAGATTTATTGAATTTACAGTTCCACATGGCTGGGGAGGCCTCACAATCATGGCAAAAAGCAAAGAGGAGCACGTCACATTTTATGTGGTTGGCAGTAGGCAAAGAGGGAGACCTTGCACAGAGTAACTCCCATTTTAAAACCACCAAATCTCATGAGACCCATTCACTCTCAGCAGAATAGCACTGGAAAGACCTGCCCCCAAGATTCAGTCATCTCCCACCAGGCCACTCCCACAACATATGGGAATTATGGGAGCTACAAGATGAGATTTGGGTGGGGTTGCAGAGCCAAATCATATCAGTAGCCTATGGTACAAGTTCCAGTTCAGTTAGCAGGGTGACATTGGTGAGCTGATTGGCCACAAATATAAAAGAGTCCATGGGTTTTGAAACACAAAGAGATGTCAAAACAAAAGAAGAGGGTGAGGACAGCTCCAAAAATCCCGAGGCTGCTTACATGCCCCAGTAACTGGTAGCTATAGTCCTGCTAAGACTTGGGTGCATGGGGCTGCCACCTGATTCCAATATGTATCTAGAACTAGAATATTATCTAGACTTTTACATTGCCTATCCCTTTTGTTTCTTCTGAGCAGCAGCCAGAGATCACTGATTGGTTCACAGGAATAAGCATGCTTAGTCTAAAATGCTGACAAAAACTTAAAAACTGAAGAGACCAGAATTTAATGAGAGGTATATCATAATTTTTGAAACACAGTTTTTTCTCTCTAGTTCTTTGGGAGGCCAAGGCGGGCAGATCATGAAGTCAGGAGATTGAGACCATCCTGGAAAACATGGTGAAACCCTGGGTCTACTAAATATACAAGAAAAAATTAGCCAGGCTTGGTGGCGGGTGCCTGTAGTCCCAGCTACTCTGGGGGCTGAGGCAGGAGAATGGCATGATCCTGGGAGACAGAGCTTAGAGTGAGCTGAGTTTGCACCAGTGCACTGCAGTCTCGGCAACAGAGCGAGACTCCATCTCAAAAGAAAAAGAAAAAGAAAAATAATAATAATGATGGGACTGATTTATTTGCAAAATAAACTTGAGTCTTACTATAACTTGGCCTAACTATTTACATAAAGTGCAGCAGGAATAATTATTTTCACATAGGCTTTTAAAATGGGTTCTGATGGAACTCTGTTGTATAAGGAATCTCAAATAAGACATTTTTAAAACCCAGCCCAGCCATGGGTTTGTCCCCTCAAATACCTATAAGTTGGGTAGATTTCTCTCCTCTTGAGGTTCAATTGGGTTTCCTGGGCCTGGTGGGAAGTGACATTCTTTACTTACCACAGGTTAGGAATCTTGTACAGGGACCACGTAGACAAAACATGAGGACAGTTTTCCTAAGGTACTTTTTATGGGTCTGTAAATCTAGCTTGAGAAATCCAACTATTTATTAGGTTGGTGCAACAGCAATTGTGGGTTTTGCCATTAGAAAGGCATTAGAAGGACAAAACCACAATTACTCCTGCACCAACTTAACATGCCTCTACATTTATATCTAGAATATTATATTTTTAAAGTATTTATAAATTAATTAGTAAAAGTTACATATATTAATGTTAAGCAACATAACTTTTTTCTTTTCTTTTGAGATGATATAAATGTAGAGGCATGTTAAGTTGGTGCAGGAGTAATTGTGGTTTTGTCCTTCTAATGCCTTTCTAATGGCAAAACCCACAATTGCTGTTGCACCAACCTAATAAATAGTTGGATTTCTCAAGCTAGATTTACAGACCCATAAAAAGTACCTTAGGAAAACTGTCCTCATGTTTTGTCTACGTGGTCCCTGTACAAGATTCCTAACCTGTGGTAAGTAAAGAATGTCACTTCCCACCAGGCCCAGGAAACCCAATTGAACCTCAAGAGGAGAGAAATCTACCCAACTTATAGGTATTTGAGGGGACAAACCCATGGCTGGGCTGGGTTTTAAAAATGTCTTATTTGAGATTCCTTATACAACAGAGTTCCATCAGAACCCATTTTAAAAGCCTATGTGAAAATAATTATTCCTGCTGCACTTTATGTAAATAGTTAGGCCAAGTTATAGTAAGACTCAAGTTTATTTTGCAAATAAATCAGTCCCATCATTATTATTATTTTTCTTTTTCTTTTTCTTTTGAGATGGAGTCTCGCTCTGTTGCCGAGACTGCAGTGCACTGGTGCAAACTCAGCTCACTCTAAGCTCTGTCTCCCAGGATCATGCCATTCTCCTGCCTCAGCCCCCAGAGTAGCTGGGACTACAGGCACCCGCCACCAAGCCTGGCTAATTTTTTCTTGTATATTTAGTAGACCCAGGGTTTCACCATGTTTTCCAGGATGGTCTCAATCTCCTGACTTCATGATCTGCCCGCCTTGGCCTCCCAAAGAACTAGAGAGAAAAAACTGTGTTTCAAAAATTATGATATACCTCTCATTAAATTCTGGTCTCTTCAGTTTTTAAGTTTTTGTCAGCATTTTAGACTAAGCATGCTTATTCCTGTGAACCAATCAGTGATCTCTGGCTGCTGCTCAGAAGAAACAAAAGGGATAGGCAATGTAAAAGTCTAGATAATATTCTAGTTCTAGATACATATTGGAATCAGGTGGCAGCCCCATGCACCCAAGTCTTAGCAGGACTATAGCTACCAGTTACTGGGGCATGTAAGCAGCCTCGGGATTTTTGGAGCTGTCCTCACCCTCTTCTTTTGTTTTGACATCTCTTTGTGTTTCAAAACCCATGGACTCTTTTATATTTGTGGCCAATCAGCTCACCAATGTCACCCTGCTAACTGAACTGGAACTTGTACCATAGGCTACTGATATGATTTGGCTCTGCAACCCCACCCAAATCTCATCTTGTAGCTCCCATAATTCCCATATGTTGTGGGAGTGGCCTGGTGGGAGATGACTGAATCTTGGGGGCAGGTCTTTCCAGTGCTATTCTGCTGAGAGTGAATGGGTCTCATGAGATTTGGTGGTTTTAAAATGGGAGTTACTCTGTGCAAGGTCTCCCTCTTTGCCTACTGCCAACCACATAAAATGTGACGTGCTCCTCTTTGCTTTTTGCCATGATTGTGAGGCCTCCCCAGCCATGTGGAACTGTAAATTCAATAAATCTCTTTCTTTTGTAAATTGCCCAGTCTCAGGTATGTCTTTATTAGCAGTGTGAAAACGGACTAATGCAGCCACCCATCCCAAGACATCTTTACAGACCCTGGCAACCTCTCTCTTCCA
>NW_026652300.1:6039260-6050603 GCF_009828535.3 Hylobates moloch | reverse complement strand
CCACCGCAGGCTCCCAAAGTGCTGGGATTACAAGCATGAGCCACCATGCCTGGCCAAGCTACATAACTTTTTATATTTAGTTAACTAAATAACCAACTTACATTTAGTTATGTTAATTTAATATGAAATTTAATTAAATAACTAATGTATGGGCATTGAGTTATCAAGCCAGAGTGATATTTATGTTCATTTTCTTAATGTTATTGTGTGCTTTTTAAGAGATACACATCTTTCAAATCTAAGAATAGTTTATAAATGCCAGAATATTATTGTTTAGCAGTTTTCTTATATTTTAGTTAGTTTTATAATGCTGTTAATTTACCAACATTAAATTTTTTCATTTCAAGAAAATTTATAAGATTTTTAATGGCTGAGTTTTTAATCACCCACACAAAATTATCAGATTGAAATCACAATCATCACATATACAAAGATGTAAGAAACTCTTTATAATTTGTCATGTATAATAATGTGAATGTACTTAATATTTTTGAGCTATATACTTAAAGTAGTTAAAATGGTAAATTTTATATAATGTATATTTTACCACAATTTAAGAAGTAAATAATTTTAAAAATTGAAAAAAGATAGCCATGAACAATACAAAAAAAGTAAACTGATACAAATTCTTGATGTTCAAATGTTTTGGTTCAAAATGTAGGCAATACGAAATGGAAAGTGTTAGTAAGAAAATACTTGGCTATTAGCTGCTCAAATTTAAGAAATTTTATTAGAAGGTATTTATTAACCTTTTTTCTTAAGGTTGCATAAGTGATTAAAAGTCCCGTATAACAGGCAACCAAAGAGAACATTTTTATTTACTTTTTAAGAATACAAATAATTTTTTGTGTTATTACAATATGGTTTATAAAATCTAGATTTAAGTAGATTTTGTTAGATTTAATATTTCTCAGAAATACTGATGTTTTAAGAAAGCACCCATGCCATCTATCATTAAGCTAAAGAAAATAGGTAAGTTTAGAGAGAAAATGTATTCTTAAAAAGAACCTCTCATTTGCAACACAATAAAAGTCTATTTACAAACCAAACTGAAACAAAACAAAACAAAATAGCTATTGCCCTTTCAGCTTAGTTATCTCAGCCATTAGATTTTCTAAATGCTTAAACTGACAAATAATGATTGTGTATATTTATGGGGCATAATGTGATGTTTTAATCTATGTATACATTATAAAGTCATTCAATTAGGTCAATTACCAAAGGACAGGATCTCATTATTTTTTATGACTGAATAGTATTTTATTGCATATATATATATATACCACATTTTAAAATCCATTCACCTGTTGATAACACATGGTTTGATTCCATATCTTGGCTATTGTGAACAGTGCTGCAGTAAGCATGGGAGTGCAGATACCTATTCAACATATTGATTTCATTTCTTTTGGGTATTATACCAAGTAGTTACTGTTTTGAGAAACCTCTGGACTGTTTTCCACACTAGTTGTACTAATTAGCATTCCATTCAACAGAGTTCCCCTTTCTTTCTTTCTTTTTTTTTTTAATTATACTTTAAGTTCTAGGGTACATGTGCACAACGTGAGGTTTGTTACATATGAATACATGTACCATGTTGGTGTGCTGCACCCAGTAACTTGTCATTTACATTAAGTGTTTCTCCTAATGCTATCCCTCCCCCCTCCCCCCAACTTCACAATAGTCCCTGGTGTGTGATGTTCCCCTTCCTGTGTCCAAGTGTTCTCATTGTTCAATTCCCACCTATGAGTAAGAACATGCAGTGTTTGGTTTTTTGTCCTTGCGATAGTTTGCTGAGAATGATGGTTTCCAGCTTCATCCATATCCCTACAAAGGACGTAAACTCATCTTTTTTATGGCTGCATAGTATTCCATGGTGTATATGTGCCACATTTTTTTAATCCAGTCTATACTTTATGGACATTGGTTTGGTTCCAAGTCTTTGCTGTTGTGAATAGTGCTGCAGTAAACATACGTGTGCATGTGTCTTTATAGCAGCATGATTTATAATCCTTTGGGTATATACCCAGTAATGGGATGGCTGGGTCAAATGGTATTTCCAGTTCTAGATCCTTGAGGAATCACCACACTGTCTTCCACATCTATACATCCTTGCCAGCATCTATACATCCTTTCTATACATCTATACATCCTTCCACATCTATGCATCCTTTCTACACATCCTTGCTAGCATCTTTTGGCTTTTGATAATAGTTATTCTAACTGGGGTATGCTGATATCTCGTAGTGGTTTTTATTCATATCTCACTAATGATTAGTCATATCGAGCATTTAAAAGTTTACCTATTGGCGGCTGGGTGCTGTGGTTCTTGCCTGTAATCCCAGCACTTTGGGAGGCCTAGGTGGACAAATAACCTGAAGTCAATTGAAGACCAGCCTAGCCAATATGGTGAAACCCTGTCTCTACTAAAAATACAAAGATTTGCCGGATGTGATGGTGCATGCCTGTAATCCCAGCTACTCGGGAGGCTGAGGCAGGAGAATGCTTGAACCCGGGAGGCAGATGTTGCAGTGAGCTGAGATCACACCACTGCACTCCAGCCTGGGCAACAGAGTTTCTCAAAAAAAAAAGATTACCTATTGTCAGTTTGTATGTCTTTGTTTTTATTTTTGTAGGTAAGGAGAACAAGGTCCATTTTATTACATGGATAGGATATATTGTGTAGTGGTGAAGTCTGGACTTTTAATGCAACCATTATGCAAATAACATACATTGTACCCAGTAAGTTATTTGATATCATCTACAACCTTCACACCCTTCAGGCCTCCAATATCTATTATTCCACTCTCTATGTCCATGTGTACATATTATTTGGCTTCCACTTGTAAGTGCGAATATATGGTATTTGACTTTCTGTTTCTGGATTTTGAGATGATTTATATGAGTTTTGCTTTTAATTTTGTTTACATGGTGAGTTACATTTATTAATATTGTTCAGAAATAAAATGTAATGATCATTGATACATGCAACAACATGGATGGATATTGAAATTATTACATTAAAAAAGAAAGTGTGTGTCTATTATGACATTCTAGAATATAAATACTGTTTTATAGTAAGAAAAGCAGATCACTAGTTGAATAAGGATGGGTTAAGTGAAGGGATGAATTACAAAGGGGCGTGAGAAATGTTTGACTGATGGAAGCTTTTGTTGTCTTTGTCAAAATGATAAAATTGTATGGTAAAAATGTGTTGTATATCATGCTTCAATTATGTCTAAATTTGTAAGAAAAATTCAATATATGGTTTCAGGGAATATAAAGTTCTTATCCAAAATGACACAGCAGCAATAAGATATGACATAAATAAAGTTTTTAAAGCTGTATGGTAAACCACATGCCTAATTATCAGTCGTGATGGACTGTATATCTCTATTGCTGGGCTCCTATAGTACCTTTTTCCTCTATGTTAAAAAATTCTTATCTTTGTCTCACTGATATAATTGTAATTATTTTTTTCTGAATGCTCCATGAGCACCAGAGATGTTCCACATTTTTAAATCTTTCACCAGAGTGCCTCATCTAAGTAGCCAGAATATATTCCAGGATATCTTTCTCTCACTGTTGGAAGTGTAGAATAGTCATAAACATGATGGCAATCTGACTACATGTATGGTCATTCCTTCCAAAGGTTTTGAATAAGACATAGGAATCCATAGCCACGGAAAAAGAAGCTTATATCCTCCATAGAGAGTCTATGCCCTGGATTCTCCTTGAAGTACACTGCAATGTTTCTCCAGATTTCTATAGCTCATGTATGAAATGTGTATTAGAGAATTTGGCAATGACACACCCATTACTGCAGCCTTTATTTAATTCAGAGAAAAATATTTAGATCTTAAACACTTGGCAATGGTGGTCTTAAGTTTATAGATGTGACAACTAAGGGTGTAGGCATTAAATATTTTCAGTGTACTTAGTGTATTATAGTTTTAGCAAAGGCAGGCATGTTCAAGTGTCATGAACTTGGCATAATGGTCTAAAAAACCCTAGACTGTAGGTATAATCCATTGAAAACCACTAGAAAAATTATTTTTTCTAATGGAGAAATTCAATGGTAGATTCAGAAATTTGCATTTCTTTAGCAATATTGGTCAAATAAAATGAATCAGTTTGCTCTGTTCACCAGTATCAAATTCCTGATTAAAACATGATTACTACTCACTTTAACTTGAATTTGATCCCACGGAATGCTCAGGAAGAGCACCAGAAGATTGATTATACTTAGTTGTCTGTAACCATTATCAATTACAGAATCAATGTAAATATTTTATACCTTTGTGTAAATGTTTATAAAAGGTTTACACCTACTTATGTTAATTTATAAGGTTTGTGTGTATAATAAAACACACTCGAATTTAAAAGAATAAAAATTTTACCCATTCTCTTACCCCATGCAGTCTCATGATCACCCCTTTATTTAATTGAAATGTAAACAACAGGAGTTTTTGACACTATAATGGGAGAATAGTAATGTAGATAAGGTATCCCTAAGCACCCTGATCAATAAGGAATCACTTTTCACATTATATTGTTTAACAAATTCTATGCTCCAACTGCTCCAAATTATGGATACTCATGTGGTACAGGGTATTATTAAGTGGACCACAAAGTTGTGAGAAATGCTGAGGTCACTGCACTTGGGTCAATGGTCAGGAGACAATAAAGAATTTCATGGAAAGAAGAAGTCTCTCAGCAGACTTCAAAACAAGTTTGGGCGTTATGACCTTCTGGGTGGGACAGATTACAGGATAACAGAAGGAAGGGAGAATATATTTGTTTTCTCTCCTGCAATATGAGCATAATCATGCACACCTCTTATAGTTTATATGTTCTATAAGCACTGTAATTTATATTCAGCATGTTGCACTGTGCCTGACATTTAGTTAAATAAACATGAATGTGAGATATCAGAAAGACCAGGCTTTGTTTGGTCATTACTATTTTGGTTAACTTCAGCATCATAATCATCTCTCAAATATTTTTCATCAAGCCTGGAGTAAAAAGTAATAAATGGGATGCAGGAGCTTGTTTTGGTCCAAGGGTATGTAGGGAAACACAATCTATTTTGTAACTAGAAAACTGAGTACAAAGAGTTCATGGTTTTGAGGAAGGTAACGTAATCTCTGAGAAGATCTCAGAGCATTCATGAAATATATAAATGCCAGAACAATGAAGAGGAGAAATGAGATGAACTTTGAAATTACATGAATGCCCACTGTTTCTTAAAAATACAGGTGAAATGATTCATTATTTTTGAAAATGGATGGAGTGTAAAGCATAGCTTAGGTGCTTAATTGCAGGTAAGATACTTACAGTCCTGCAACATTTAAATAGATCATTAGAAAAAAGGGGCCAGGCACGGTGGCTCATGACTGTAATCCCAGCACTTTGGGAGGCCGAGATGAGCAGATCAGCAGGTCAGGAAATCGAGACCATCCTGGCTAACACGGTGTAAACCTCGTCTCTACTAAAACTACAGAAAAATTAGCCAGGCCTGGTGGTGGGCACCTGTAGTCCCAGCTACGCGGGAGGCTGAGGCAGGAGAATGGTGTGAACCTGGAAGGTGGAGCTTGCAGTGAGCCAAGATCGTGCCACTGCCCTCCAGCCTGGGTGACAGAGCCAGACTCCTCCTCCTTCTCAAAAAAAGAAAGAAAGAGAGAGAGAGAAAGAAAAAGAAACAGAGAAAGAAAGAAAGAGAAAGAAAGAAAGAAAGAAAGAAAGAGAAAGAAAGAAAGAAAGAGAGAAAAAGAAAGAAAGAAAGAGAAAGAAAGAAAGAGAAAGAAAGAAAGAAAATGAAAAGTGAAGTGTCTTGCAAAGTTAAGAGATAGGGAACCCCTCAGTAAAGTTCATCAAAATACTTAGCTCTCAATTATGGAAAACCCCCAAACTTGTCTTTCTGATCAATAAAATAAAAAAGTGACAGAAATTTCCTCTTCCCTCCATTTTTATTTCCTTCTTTCCTCTTTCCATTTCTTCTTTTTCTTGAAACAACTTGCAAAATCTTTTATCACCACTTTGCATTTTAATAACAGCAGAGAGTGATATCAGCAAAATGGCAGAGTAAGAGATACATTTACTGGTTGTCATTTCTAAGAGAAGACACACACTTCATGGAGAATAGTAAAGATCATCATTATAAGAACCACCAGGAATAGGAGTCTAGTAACTGATTTCAGCCCACTGTAGCCTGCAATGCTGTTTTACCACTTGTCCCAGTCTGATTAAACAGAACATTCACACACATAACTTATATGAAGCAGATTTATTACTTATAGGTAGGAAAGAAAGGACAGCAGATTCTAGGATTTATGATAAGCCAGTATCCCAAGGCTCCTAAAATCTGCCAAGGGCAGGAGGAGTCTTGGCTGTGCATGCACTACTTCAAGGACCCTAGGAGTTAGCCCATATCTATTTCCCAGGGGCAACTCCTTTTGCTCAACTGGAGTTGACATTTTGTTTCTAAGGCAGACAGAAACAGAGTGTGGGCTCTCTTGGGGGCAATTCCTCCCTCTCTCAAAATATTACTTTCTTTGGGAAGGGCAGAAACAAGCCTGGGTGTTTTAGGTAGTTCCTCCCGATCAAGGGATCCTGCATTCCCAGCACATTCTACAATTATTCTGAAAACTACAAGCAAGAGGAGGTAGAATAAGCTGGGTCACCCAAGGGTCTCCATGAACCATTCTGCAATGCCAGCCTTCAACCTTTTTCCCACCCTCAAAACACCATAAATAGATAGCTATTCATGTACAAAATTGTGTTGAGTTCAAAGGTCCATTAAAAACTTGTAGAAAAACAGTGGAGCAACAACAAAAAAATAGAGAATAATAGTACAGAATGAATCACTGGGGAAACAAGCACACCTGTGATGTTTGCTAAGTCAAAAAATAAGGGTGGCTATCAAGAACAACTAAGCAGCAAGTGCCAAGGCAGTCCCCAGGGGTTGTTTGCAGAGGATACTGGCACACTTACACACACAATTAATGTAACAATAGCCACCCATACCTTGGAATCCCCAAAGAGAGATCCCATAGTTCACTCCAGTAAGAAAGAACCATGGTATTAGAGCCACTACCCCCTTGCAATCTCGTGCCCACCACTGACCCAGAAACAAGGCAGTTACATCCATACACATTCTCCAGACCCTAGCTCTGCCACAGCTATGCGTATGCTCACTTGTTTGACCCTGGCTCTCCAACAGCAGCATCTCATGCATCTGAAACTCTAACAGAGAAGCCACAATTTCTGGGAACTAACCGTGGCTCCCAGGCCTGGGTCACTTTTAGAAGATAAACACAAGCAGGAGTGAGGGGTTCTCTGGGTGGAGGGAGTCACTCTGAGCCACATTTCAAATATGAGCTCTGAAAAATAAAATGGTAAATTTTCTCAAGAAAGAAAACAGTAATAAATTGATAGATGTTAATCCCACTATGTCAATAATCACTTTAATTAAATGAACAGCCGATGGTGTAAATGCATTAATTAAAAGAATGTGGATTTTCAAAATTGGTCAAAAACGCTACCCACTTTAAATTTAAATAAAGGCATTGAGAAATATATTATGCTAACACTAATCAAAAGAAAGCAAGAGTAGCTACGTTAATTTCAGACAGAGTGACTTCAAAGGAAGGAAGGTTGTCTTCCAAAAAAGCTGGCCATTACATAATGACAAAGGAGTCAATTCTCCAAGGAGACAAAACAATTCTTAACGTGCATGGACCTAACAATTGAGCATCAAATACATGAGGCAAAAACTAACGGAACTGCAAGGAAAAATAGACAAATCCACTATCATAGAGACTTCAACATCCATCTATCAGTAATGAAGAGGCCGAGCAGTCAGAAAATGAGTAAAGACATAGTGGAACTCAAAGTCACCACCAACCAAAGGGATACAATTGACATACATAAATGACTCCATCCATCAATAGTAGAAAACAAAATCCATCAATTGTAGAAAACACAATCTCCTCAAGGTCACATGGAATATTCACTGAGATAATAGTTAACAATAACAATATGGCACTGGGTACTGGAAATTTGCTGAGGCTACAGTTTAAGGGCTCTTACCACAAGCACACAGAGAGGTAACTATGTGGGATGATACATATGTAGTAATTGTTTAACTTTGTATATGTATATCAAAACATTTGTTGTACGTCTTAATATATATACATGTACATATATATGTATACCTTAAATATAAACAATAAAAATAAATAAGAAAAAACTTGCATTTACAATAGCATAAAAAAGAATAAAATACTTAGCAAAAAACTTAAGGAGGTGGAAAACACATATAATGAAAACTATATAACATATTGATGAAAGAAATTGAAGTCACAAATAGAGAGAAATAAACCTGTGCTCCTTTGTTGAAAGGATTAAGGTTGTTAAAATGCACACTATCCATACCAATCTACAGATTTCATATAATTGTTATCAAAATCCCAGTGTCCTTTTTTTTTGTAGAAATAGAAAAAACAATCATGCAATTCATATGGAAACACAAAAAACTCAAAGTAGTCAAAGCAATTCTGAGAAAGAACAAAGCTGACAGCATCACCTTTCTTATTTCAGAATATATTGTAACATTCTGGACATTGTAGCACCGTCATAAAAACAGACAAAAAGTTGGTGAAAAAGAACAGAAAGCCCAGAAATAAATCGATACATATACTCTCGACTGATCTTCATTCCAGTAGAGAGACAAGAAACACAATGATGAAAAAAGATAATCTCTTCAATAAATGGTGTTGGAAATGTTGGACAGCCACATGCAAAAGAATAAGTTGGATCCTTGACTTAGACTATACACAAAAACTAACTCAAATGCATTAAAGAGTTAAACTGAAAACTTGAGACTGTGAAATCTCTTTAGTGGAATACAGTGGAAAGCTTCATGATACTGGGCTTGATAATGATTTTTTGAATATGATACCAAAAGTACAGGCAAGAAAGCAAAGTTAGATAAGTGAGACTATAATAAACTCAAAACCTTCTGCACAGCAAAGAAAACAACCAACAGAGTAAAACAGCAACCTGTGGAATGGAATGTATTTGTTCATATATCTGATAAGGAATTAATATAAAAAAATCAGCAATCTCTATGATGCCACAGCAAAAAAATAATTAGAAACGGGCAAAGGATGTGAGCAGACATTTTTCAAAATGGCCAACAGGCACATGGAAAGGTGGTCAACATCATTACAGTCATTAGAGAAGTACAAATCCAAGCCACAGTGAGACATAACCTTAAACCTCTTAGAATGGCTATCAGTTAAAAAAACAAAATACAATGTGTTGGTGAAGATGTAGAGAAATTGGAACCTTGTACACTTTAATGGGAATGCAGATGGTGACACTGCTATAAAAACAGTATGAAGGTTCTTCAAAAAATTAAAAACAGAATTATCAAATGATCCAGCAATCCCATCTTGGCATATATCAAAAAGAATTGAAATCAGGATCTTGAAGAGATATCTGCATTCACGTGTCTGGTATAACTTTATTAATAGTAGTCAAATTATGGAAACAACATAAATGTTTTTCTACAGATGAATGGATAAAGAAAGTGTGTTATATGCACAAAATTGAATACTATTCAGCCTTAAAAAAGAAGGAAATTGTGTCAATTGTAAACAGATGGGTGAATCTGGAGGACATTATAGGAAATAAGAAGCCAGGCACACAAAGACAAATACTGCATTATCTCATTTATTTGTGGAATTGAAAAAATGTTGCACTCATTAAATAAAATGTAGAATGGTGGTTATGAGAGCCTGTGAGCAGGGAGGAAAGGGGCTGACAAGATGTTGGTCAAAGAGTACAGAGTTTCAGCTAGAGAGGAAGAAAATATTTTTGAGATTGACTACATAACATGGTGACTACGGTTAATAATATTGTAATGTATATTTCAAAATTGCTAAAAGAGTAGGTTTTAAATGTTTATACCACCACAAGATAAGTATGTGAGGTGAACAGTATGTTAATTAGCTCAATTTAATTATTCCATAATGTGTATATATATATCAAAACATCAAATTGTACCCCATAAACAGATATAATTATTATTTTTCAACTGAATACAAAAATACAAAAGAAAATGTTATATTTATAAACAATGAAATAGTATTCAGCCTTGAAAAGAAGGAAATCCTGTTATATGGATAAATCACAACATGGATAAACCTGTAGGGCATTCTGCTAAGTGAAGCAAGGGATAGAGAGAAAAATACTGCATGATTTCATTTATATGAGGTATCTGAAAGAGTCAAACTCACGGAAACAGAGAGTAGAACAGTTGTTGCCAATGGCTGGGAAAGGGGAAACAGGGAGTGCTGTCCAAGAAGTGAAAGTTTCAGTTAAGCAAGGCAAGTAAGTTCTAGAGCTCTGCTGTGCAGCATTGTAACTATACAGCACTTGATCTGTAGTTGCTAATCAGACAGGCTAAGCAGCAGATGGAAAGCCATGTGGGGAGGTAAACACACATACCAAGCAGCAAAGTTCTGTCTTCCCACAGGGAGAGAGGCCCCCTCTGGTAGACATACCAGCCAGCTAAGTTCAGCTTTTCTTCAAGCAGTGATCTATAAAGCAAGTCAGCCACTAAGTTACATAGTTATGCCTTATTCTCAGGTTTGAACAGAATTTCCTTTATCACTCTCTGCAGTTGACCAAAAGAATTCTAAATGTATGCATTGAACATTTAAAAAATTATTCTTGCTTTTTGGCTAACATGGTGAAACCCTGTCTCTAGTAAAAAAATACAGAAACTTAGCCTGGTGTGGTGGCAGGTGCCTGTGGTCTCAGCTACTTGGGAGGCTGAGGAAGGAGAATGGTGTGAACTTGGAAGGCAGAGCTTGCAGCGAGCCGAAACCATGCCACTGCACTCCAGCCTGGGCGACAGAGTGAGACAGTGTCTCAAAAAAAAAAAAAGAAAAAATTATTCTTGCTTTTTTGTTGTTGTTGTTCTTCTGGTAGTGTGTATTTTAATATTTTATTGTAAAAGATTTAAAACACAATATATGCAAAATAATTTGATAAATTATTTATTAACTAATTTTATTTATTATTAATTTAATGTTATCAATGCTAAATTTTATTTATTTATTTATTGTTAATAAGTAATTATTAATTAATATTTAATTAATATACATTGACTATTAATATTTGACCACCAAATAATTAATGAACATAATTGAATATTAATATTTATTACTAATCAACAATGATTTAAAATTAATAATTATAATTATGATAAACTTATTTGATGATTATTAATAATATAATGTTTAATAAAATATGTATTAAATACTGTGAATA
>NW_026652300.1:6031023-6039250 GCF_009828535.3 Hylobates moloch | reverse complement strand
TCAGTAGAGACAGAGTTTCACTGTGGTCTCCATCTCCTGATCGCGTGATCCGCCCGCCTCGGCCTCCCAAAGTGCTGGGATTACAAGCGTGAGCCACTGCGCCCAGCCTTAATTTTATTCTTAATCTCTTTATTGGCCTTCTGGTCATTTTAGAATGTTTGAAACTATAAAAACAGTTGGAAAATTGTTTGTTTTTCCAGTTGAAAAATTTTCCTCAACAAATTTTCCAGTTGCTTTTATAGTTTCAAAAGTTCTGCTTGTTACTAATGTCTAGTTTTATTCCATTATGGTCAGAGAAGATATTTCATACTGTTTCATTTTGTTTTTAGTGTTTTGAGACTTGTTTTGCAGCCTATCATATGGTCTGGCCTTGAGAATGATGCATATGCTGAGGAGCAGAATGTGTATTCTGCAGCCATTAGATGAAATGTTCTGTAAGTGTATGTCAGGTCCATTTGGTCTGTAGTGCGTATTAAGTCCAATGCTGCTTTGTTCATTTTCTGTCTGAATGATCTGACTTGCCCTATGCCGAAAGTAGAGTGTTGAAGTCTCTAGCCATTGTTGTCCTGGGATCTATGTCTTCCTTTATCTCTAATAATATTTGCTATATATATCTGTGTGCTACAGTGTTGGGTGCATATATGTTTGCAATTGTTAAACCCTCTTATTGAATTGACCCCTTGATCATTATATAATGACTTTCTTTGTTCCTTTAGGTTTTATTTTGAAATCAGTTTTGTGGCATAAATACAGCTACTCCTGTTGTTTGCTCATTTTTGTTTGCATAGAATATCTCCTTTCTTCCCTTTATTTTCAGTCTCTGTAGTTTCAGTTTCTTGTAGTCAGTATGTCGTTGCATCTTTTTAATTCTGCACTCAGCCACTCTGTTTCTTTTGATTGGAGAGCTTAGTTCATTTACATTCAATGTTACAGATAAGGAATTACTCCTGTAACTTTATTTTTGTTTCCTCGTCATTGTGTGTTTTCTTTCCTTGCTGTCTCCCTTTTTATGAAGGTGATTTTCTCTGGTGATACTGATGACAAAACACTGATTGCAAAAACAAGCAAAGAGAAAACTAAAAAAAATTCACACTTTAATTTCATCCCTCTTTTAAACTTTTGTTGTTTGTATTTATATCTTACTCTATTGTCTGTATCTTGAAAACTTTTTGTAGTTAAATTTGGTAATTGAAGAAGTCCTTTTAGCATTTCTTGTAGAGCGAGTCTGGTATTGGTGATATCCTTCATCTTTTGTTTGTCAGAAGTATTTCTCCTTTATGTTTGGTATTTTTGCTGGATATACTATTCTGGAAGTTTTTCTCCTTAAGCACTTTAAGTATGTCATGCTGCTCTCTCCTGGCCTTTTAGGATTCCACCAGGAAGTCTGCTGACAGATGTATTGGAGGTTTTTTTTTTGGTATGTCACTTGTTTCCCTTGTCACTGCTTTTAGGTCTGTCTTTTGTGCTTGATCTTTGGTAATTTTATTCTTAAAGGCCTAAGATCATCTTACTGGGGTTAAATCTGCTTGGTGGGCTATGTGTACTGGCCCACGCCTGTAATCCCAGCACTTCGGGAGGCCAAGGCAGACGGATCACCTGAGGTCAGGAGTTCGAGACAGCCTGGCCAACATGGCGAAACCCCATTTCTACTAAAAAAAAATACAAAAATTAGCTAGGTGTGGTG
This sequence comes from Hylobates moloch, assembly GCF_009828535.3. Classification (NCBI taxonomy): domain Eukaryota; kingdom Metazoa; phylum Chordata; class Mammalia; order Primates; family Hylobatidae; genus Hylobates; species Hylobates moloch. Next base: position 6,037,566 of record NW_026652300.1, on the reverse strand, counting down.
GTGGGCGCCTGTAATCCTGGCTACTTGGGAGGCTGAGTTAGGAGAATTGCTTGAAGCCAGGAGACCGAGGTTGCAGTGAGCCAGCACGGTGCCACTGCCCTCCAGCCTGGGCAACAGAGTGACACTCCATCTCAAAAAAAAAAAAAAAAAATCTGCTTGGTATTCTGTGACGTTGTTGTACGTGAATATTGATACCTTTCTCTTGGTTTGGGAGAGAAAGGTATCAATTTTCCCTTTCAATAAACTTTCTACCTTGGTCTTGCTCTCTATCTCCTTTTTTTTAAGACAGAGTTTTGTTCTTGTTGCATAGGCTGGAATGCAGTAGCGCAATCCGAGCTCACTGCAACCTCCACCTCCTGGGTTCAAGTGAGTCCCCTGCCTCAGCCTCCCAAGTATCTGGGACTCCAGGCACATGCCACCATGCCCAACTAATTTTGTATTTTTAGTAGAGACAGGGTTTCACTATGCTGGCCAGGCCTGGTGTCCTGACCTCAGGTGATCTGCCCAACTCAGCCTCCAAAGTGCTGGCATTACAGATGTGAGCCACCATGCCTGGCTTGTGTCTTCTCTTTAACGCCAATAACTCTTAGATTTGCCCTTTTAACACTCTTTTATAGAACCTGTAGGTGTGCTTTAATCTTTTTTATTTTGTCTCCCCGATAGTATATTTTCAAATAGCCTGTTTTCAAGCTCATTGATTCTTCTGGTCAATTCTGCTATTAGGAATCTCTGATGCATTCTTCAGTGTGTCAGTTGCATTTTTTAACTCTTCAATTTCTGCCTGACTCTTTTCAATCTCTTTGTCAAATTTATCTAATAGAAAATTCCTTCTCTGTTTTATGTTGCATATAGTTGTGGTTCCTCAAAACAGCTATTTTGAATTATTTGTCTGAAAGTTCATGGATCTCTTGTCTCTCTGGGACTGACCCCTGGTGCCTTACTTAATTTGGATATATCATGTTTGTCTAGATTGTCGCAGATGTGGATGTTTGTCAATGTCTGGGCATTGAGGAGTTAGTTATTTATTGTAGTCTTCATGTCTGGGACTGCTTGTACCTGTCTTTCTTAGAGGAAAGTTTTCTAGGTATTCAAAGGTGATTTGGTGTTGTGATCTAAATCTTTGGTCAGGCCGGATATGGTGGCTCACGCTTGTAATCCCAGCCCTTTGGAAGTTTGAGGCAGGTGGATCATGAGGTCATGAGTTCGCGATCAACCTGGCCAACATAGTGAAATCCCATCTCTGCTAAAAATACCAAAAATTACCAGGCATGGTGATGGGCACTTGTAATCCCAGCTATTCTGGGGATCCTGAGGCAGGAGAATCGGTTGAACCCGAGAGGTAGAGGTTGCAGTGAGTCAAGATCATGCCATTGCACTCAAGCCCAGGCAACCGTGTGAACTCCATCTCTAAAGAAAACAATCTTTGGTCGCCATTGCCGTATCTGCCTAAGGGGCACCCCAAGCCCAGTAACACTGGGATTTTTATGGATTCATAGAGTTACCGCCTTCTTGGTCTTGGGAATGATTCAGTAGAATTCTCTGGATTACCAGGTATACACTCTTGTTCTCTTCCCTTACTTTTCTTCAAACAAATGGAGGCAGAGATTTTATCATTTTAACTGTAGACTTTCACCATGCTGAGACTCCTGGAGCTAAGGGACAGGTGACACAAGCACCCTTGTGGCCATCACCACAGGGACTGCACTGGGTCAGACCCAAACCCAGCACAGCACTGGCTATAACCCAAAGCCCCAGGGTGACCACTGCCTGGCTCCTTCTGTTGTTTCCCCACCTACATCAATTAGCAGATGGTGAATCCAGCCAGGAATGTGTCCTTCCTTTCAAGACATCAGGCTTCTCCCCAGCCAAGGGTGAGTTTAGAAATGCCACCTGAAAGACAAGGCCTTGAGTCTGGAATGTTAGGATTCTACCTGATGCTCTATTCTACCGAGGCTGAGTTGGTACCCAAACTTACAAGACGAAGTCTGCCCCACTCTTCCCTCTCCTTCTTGCAGAAGTAGTCTGTCCACATGGTTTCCATACTCTCAGACTCACAAAAAGTTCTGTCTGTCTCCACCGAAGTTCACTGAAGGCCCGAGAGCTCTTCAGTCAGCTTATGCTGAATGCAGCCAGATTTGGATCTCTCTCTTTAGGCCAGCAGGCTCCTTTTTCCTCAGAGTGGGTCCAGAATGCCATCCAAGTGCTAACGCCTGAAATTGGGGGCCCCCGGGAACCTGCTTTGTGCTCTACCCGACTATGGCCACACTGGTGCCCAAACTGCAAGACAAAGTTCCCTTTACTCTTCCCTCTCCTTTCCTCAAGCAGAAGGAATATTTCCTCATGGCTACCCCAGTTGAGAATGCACTGGGTCACACCTGAAGCCAGCATAGCCCGAGGTCTCAGCTAAGGATTGTGACAAAATACTGTCAAGGTATGACTGATACTTCAAGACCCAAGGCCTTTGTAGCCTGCACATGTTGAATCTTGCCAGAACTCCTTCAAAGGAGTGAGTTCTTTTCTGGCCCAGGGTATGTCTAGAAATGTCATCCAGGAAGTAGGGCCTAGAAAGGGGGCCTCAGGATTCTGCATGATGGTGTCCTGTTCTACTCTGGCAGAGCTGCTATTCATGTGGCATGACAAAGTCCTCTTTATTCACCTTTTTCTCCCCAAGTGAAAGGAAAGAGGCTCTCCAAGAGCTGCAAGCAGTGCTGCCTAGAACTGGGGAAGGGTGACATGGTTACTCCTTTGGCTACCCTCACTGGTCTCTCACTTGGTCACATGCACCTCAAGTCCAATGGCTCTGAGCCCGGTACAGCACTAGGACTTGCCTGAGAACTAGTCTTTGTGGCAGATACTGACTTTTATGTTCATTTAGTACCCAAGAGCACATTAGTCCGTAGTGATGGGACTAGTTAGAACTCAGGTTCTGACTGCTGGGAAGGACAGTTCTCTGGCTAGATCTGGTCTAAATGCTCCCCCAGAGTGGGTGCGAGCAGAATTTTTCCTCATGTTGCTTTTCACTGAAGCAAGGCAGCACAGAGTTTCAGTGCAAAGTCCAACAGTCACAGCTCTCTTCCCCCATGCACACATTCCCTGCTCAACACAGTCACTGACAGGGTTTGGGGATGGGTGATGTGTCAGTGATTCAAAAGTGTCTTTTCTACCTCCTTCAGTGCCTTTTAAAAAATAGTGTCAAAACTAGGTACGGTGATTGCTTACCTGAGTTTTGGTTCTGATGAAGGTGCTTTCGTGTGTAAGTAGTTGATCAGTTTGATGTTCCTGCAGGGGTGATGATAACTGGAGTGTCCTTTTCAGCCCTCTTGTTCCCTTCTAAAGTATATTGTAGTTAACCCTTCTATTTTAAATGGAAAACAACTTAATTTGAATCACATACAAAACACATTTTTACTGCCCGCAGGTAACACACACTGTGTGCTCTTAAAGTTCGAGAGTTTGCCTCTTTTAACATTGTATTAACACATTTTAATCTTCTAACTCTTTCATTAGGATTAAGAGTAAATTATTCACCACTTTTACAGTGTTGCATTAATTTTTGTGTGATCATGAATTTACATTCAGAGTTATGTTTTTCTGTGTTTTTGCTTTGCTTTTTAGCATGTTTTTGTTTCAATTTGAAGAACTTCCTTAAACATTTCTGTTAAGGCAGATCTCGTGCTAACTCGGTTTTGTGTGTCTGAGAAAGACTTTACATCTCCTTTAATTTTAAAGGATAATTTTGCTGAGCATATTATTTTTTAAGGGCAGATTTGTTTTTGTTTCGTTTTGTTTTTCCTTACTGTGAATATTATCCCAGTCTTCTCTGGTTTGTAAAGTTTCTGCTGATTCCCTTAAATGTGATGGGGTTGTTCTTCTCTTGCTATTTTCAAAACTCTCTTTGTCTTTGTTTTTTTTTTTTTTGTTTTTTTTGTTTGTTTGTTTGTTTGTTTTTTTGAGACAAGTCTCACTCTGTCACCCAGGCTGGAGTGCAGTGGCACGGTCTCAGCTCACTGCAAGCTCCGCCTCCCGAGTCCCACGCCGTTCTCCTGCCTCAGCCTCATGAGTAGCTGGGACTACAGGCACCTGCAGCCACGCCTGGCTAATTTTTTGTATTTTTAGTAAAGATGGGGTTTCACTGTGTTAGCTGGGACGGTCTCGATCTCCTGACCTCGTGATCTGCCCACCTTGGCCTCCCAAGATGCTGGGATTACAGGCATGAGCGACCACACCTGGCCATTGTCTTTGATTTTAAGCCATTATAATGTGTCCTGGCAAAGGTCTTGTGATGCTTAGTTTATTTGGGGTTTTTGGGCATAATGAATTCGAATGTGCATTTTCTTCTCCAGTTTGGGGAAGTTTTATATCTTTCTTCCTTTCTCTAATATTTATTTATTCCTTCATTCATACATTCATTCATTCATTCATTCATTTTTGATACAAGGTCTTGCTCTGTTACCCAGTCTACAGTGCAGTGGTATGATTAGGGTTCATTGTAGGCAGAACCTCCCAGGTTCGAGTGATCCTCCCACCTCAGCCCCATTTAGTAGCTGGGACCACAGGAACATACCACCATGCCCAGCAATCTTTTTCTTTTTTATGTAGAGAAAGGATTTCAGGATTTCCTCATGTCATCAAGGCAAGGCTCAAAACTCCTGACTTCAAATGGTCTGTCTGCCTTGGCCTCCCAAAATGCTGGGATTACCAGTCACGAGCCACCACATCTGGCCATTATTTCTTTTAAATAGGCTTTCTGCCCCTTTCTGTTTATTTTCTCCTTCATTAGCTTCCATAACGCATGGAGTATCTCACTTGATAGTGCCCCATAAGTCCTATAGACTTTCTCACTGTGTTTTTCATTCTTTTTTCTTGTCCTCCGACTGGATAGTTTTGAATGATCTGTCTTTGAGTTCACTTAGTCCTTCTACTGCTTCACTGAATCTTCTGTTTAAATACTCCTTCAATTCAGTTATTATGTTCTTTAGTTTCAGAATTTCTGTTTTGTTTGTTGTAGTTTTTGTCACTTTGCTGAAATTCTTATTTTGTCCATGTATTGTTTGCCTGATACTGTTTAGTAGTCTGTGTTGTCTTTTAGCTCACTGAGCATCTTTAGATGATTCTTCTGAATTTTTTGTCAAGTAATTTATAGATCTTCATTTCTTTGGGGAGAGTAACTCAAAAATTACTATTTTCCTTTTGTGTTTTCATCTTTATTTGATATTTTTAATGTTTCTTGTAGCTTTTTTGGATGTCTGAACATTTGAGGGAGTAATCACTTATTTCTAACTATGGACTGATGGGCAAAGATCATCACCTACAAGTGCCTGCTTGATGCAGTAGCTTTATGTAGTACAGGGATTCTGGCTCCAGGGTTGGCACAATGTCATTGTTTCTGTGCAGCCAAGGCCACATGTATCTGGTGGTGATGAAAGCTATTAAGGTTATCTGACTTTTTTTCTCCTCACAAAGGGAAGTCTTAGCCATGCTAGTACTTGCTGTTGCTGGGCCTGGCATGCAGCATATTCATGGTTTCAGTGATATTGGTATCTGATACACAGGCCATCATGGAGAGGGTGGTCGCTCCTTCTCTAGGGGTTTCATGGCAGCTGCAATGGCCATTGAGGGGTCATCAGTTACAGGTACGATCCTCTGCTGGTGATCATGGTTGTTCCTGCTACATGGTAGCCTTGTCTTTTTTTACTGTTATTAGTTGTCTCCAGGTGTCTGAGCTATGGTGTTCTCTTCAGTCACCAAGGTGGGAGGGTATGGTATGGAAGCAAGTCTTTTGACTAGTGCCCCTGAGCTAGCTAGTTTCCTACCCTGCCCTCTTTTTCCCATGAGGGAAACTCACTGATAGGAGTCCCCTGTTAAATGAGTTGTGCTGGTTTAAGAGATGTATGGTACAATCACAATGAAACTGTTCTTCCTGCCATTCTGTGAATTTATTCTATTTCTTTTTTCTTTTCTTTGCTCCATGGTATGTCTTTGGATTATTAACTGGACACCTGGTCCTCTCTCAGAGCTTTTTTCATTCATGGCTAGCTGTATAATTTTTTTTACTGGCAGATGAAGGCCAGGATTTTCTATTCTATAGTCTTGCTGTTGTGATTTCTTAATAACCTTTTGGGAATTTTAGATTAAACAGTTAAACCAGTGTATTTTTATTATTAATAGGATGGCTTTTTCAGAGCTATATCTGTTTATGTATTTTGTTAATGGGAGAGGAAGATTTATCATGTTTCCAAAATTTGTTGGGTCAATATCTTTTAAAAGTAATGCTGTCTTTTTTAAAAAATAGCAACCTAATCTAAATTCAGAATTTTGTCCTAACAAATAATTTTACCAAAATTGTGAAGCCAGTGTAGTGTGCCTGTGTACTATTTTATCTACTGACTCACTTAATTTTTGGTCTGTGTTTGGATTTGAAAACTATAAGGGATTTCAAAGAACATTCAGTCAAATTTCTACCTAATGTCATAAGGGCATTTCTCATATCCACAGTTTCTGGTTGGCCAGTTAGTAATTTCATCATGGTCATTATTCTAACTA
>NW_026652300.1:6008763-6031013 GCF_009828535.3 Hylobates moloch | reverse complement strand
ATGAAGCGTTGTTGAATTTTGTCAAAGGCCTTTTCTGCATCTATTGAGATAATCATGTGGTTTTTGTCTTTGGTTCTGTTTATATGCTGGATTATGTTTATTGATTTGCATATGTTGAACCAGTCTTGCATCCCAGGGATGAAGCCCACTTGATCATGGCGGATAAGCTTTTTGATGTGTTGCTGGATTCAGTTTGCCAGTATTTAGGTGAGGATTTTTGCATCAACGTTCATTGGGGATATTGGTCTAGAATTCTCTTTGTTTGTTGTGTTTCTGCCAGGCTTTGGTATCAGGATGATGCTGGCCTCATAAAATGAGTTAGGGAGGATTCCCTCTTTTTCTATCGATTGGAATAGTTTGAGACAGAATGGTACCAGCTCCTCCTTGTACTTCTGGTAGGATTCGGCTGTGAATCCATCTGGTCCTGGACTTTTTTTCGTTGGTAAGCTATTAATTATTGCCTCAATTTCAGAGCCTGTTTTTGTTCTATTCAGAGATACAACTCTTACTGGTGTAGTCTTGGGAGGGTGTATGGGTCGAGGAATTTATCCATTTCTTCTAGATTTTCTAGTTTATTTGTGTAGATGTGTTTATAGTATTCTCTGATAGTAGTTTGTATTTCTGTGGGATTGGTGGTGATATCCCCTTTGTTGTTTTTTATTGCATATATTTGATGTTTCTCTCTTTTCTTCTTTATTAGTCTTGCTAGCCATCTATCAATTTGTTGATCTTTTCAAAAAACCAGCTCCTGGGTTCATTGATTTTTTTGAAGAGTTTTTTGTGTCTCTATTTCCTTCAGTTCTGCTCTGATCTTAGTTATTTCTTGCCTTCTGCTAGCTTTTGAATGTGTTTGCTCTTGCTTCTCAAGTTCTTTTAATTGTGATGGTAGGGTGTCAATTTTTGATCTTTCCTGCTATCTCTTGTGGGCATTTAGTGCTATAAATTTCCCTCTACACACTGCTTTGAATGCATCCCAGAGATTCTGGTATGTTGTGTCTTTGTTCTTGTTGGAGTCAAAGAACATCTTTATTTCTGCCTTCATTTCGTTATGTACCCAGTAGTCATTCACGAGCAGCTTGTTTGGTTTTATGTAGTTGAGCGGTTTTGAGTGAGTTTCTTAATCCTGAGTTCTAGTTTGATTGCACTGTGGTCTGAGAGACAGTTTGTTATAATTTCTGTTCTTTTACATTTGCTGAGGAGTGTTTTACTTCCAACTATGTGGTCAGTTCTGGAACAGGTGTGGTGTGTTGCTGAGAAGAATGTATATTCTGTTGATTTGTGGTGGAGAGTTCTGTAGATGTCTATTAGGTCTGATTGGTGCAGAGCTGAGTCCAATTCCTGGATATCCTTGTTAACTTTCTGTCTCGTTGATCGTCTAATGTTGACAGTGGGGTGTTAAAGTCTCCCATTATTATTGGATGGTAGTTTAAGTCTCTTTGTAGGTCACTCAGGACTTGCTTTATGAATCTGGGTGCTCCTGTATTGGGTGCGCATATATTTAGGATAATTAGTTCTTCTTGTTGAATTGATCCCTTTACCATTATGTAATTGGCCTTGTTTGTCTCTTTTGATCTTTGTTGGTTTAAAGTCTGTTTTATCTGAGGCTAGGATTGCAACCCCTGCCTTTTTTTGTTTTCCATTTGCTTGGTACATCTTCCTCCATCCCTTTATTTTGAGCCTATATGTGTCTCTGCATGTGAGACGGGTTTCCTGAATACACCACACAGATGGGCCTTGACTCGTTATCCAATTTGCCAGTCTGTGTATTTTAATTGGAGCATTTAGCCCATTTACATTTAAGGTTAGTATTGTTATGTGTGAATTTGATCCTGTCATTATGATGTTAGCTGGCTATTTTGCTTGTTAGTTGATGCAGTTTCTTCCTAGCCTTGATGGTCTTTATAATTTGGCATGTTTTTGCAGTGGCTGGTACTGGTTTTTCCTTTCCATGTTTAGTGCTTCCTTCAGGAGCTCTTTTAGGGCAGGTCTGGTGGTGACAAAATCACTCAGCATTTGCTTGTCTGTAAAGTATTTTATCTGTCCTTCACTTACGAAGCTTAGTTTGGCTGGATATGAAATTCTGGGTTGAAAATTCTTTTCTTTAAGAATGTTGAATATTGGCCTCCACTCTCTTCTGGCTTGTAAAGTTTCTGCTGAGAGATCCACTGTTAGTCTGATGGGCTTCACTCTCTTCTGGCTTGTAGAGTTTCTGCTGAGAGATCCACTGTTAGTCTGATGGGCCTCCCTTTGTGTGTAACCCAGCCATTCTCTCTGGCTGCCCTTAACATTTTTTCCTTCATTTCAACTTTGGTGAATCTGACAATTATATGTCTTGGAGTTGCTCTTCTCAAGGAGTATCTTTGTGGCGTTCTCGGTGTTTCCTGAATTTGAATGTTAGCCTGCCTTTCTAGATTGGGGAACTTCTCCTGGATGATATCCTGCAGAGTGTTTTCCAACTTGGTTCCATTATTCCTGTCACTTTCGGGTACACCAATTAGACATCGATTTGGTCTTTTCACATAGTCCCATATTTCTTGGTGGTTTTGTTCATTTCTTTTTATTCTTTTTTCTCTAAACTTTTCTTCATGCTTCATTTCATTCATTTCGTCTTCCATTCATGATACCCTTTCTTCCAGTTGATCTTATCAGTTACTGAGGCTTGTGCATTTGTCACATAGTTCTCATGCCTTGGTTTTCAGCTCCATCAGGTCCTTTAAGGACTTCTCTGCATTGGTTATTCTAGTTATCCATTCATGTAATTTTTTTTCACAGTTTTTAACTTCTTTGCCATTGGTTTGAACTTCCTCCTTTAGCTCAGATAGTTTGATCTTCTGAAGCTGTCCTCTCTCAACTTGTCAAAGTCATTTTCCATCCAGCTTTGTTCAATTGCTGGTGAAGAGTTGCATTCCTTTGGAGAGGAGAGGCACTCTGATTTTTAGAGTTTCTGGTTTTTCTGCTCTGTTTTTTTCCCCATCTTTGTGGTTTTATCTACCTTTGGTCTTTGAGGATAGTGACATACAGATGGGTTTTTGGTGTGGATGTCCTTTCTGTTTGTTAGTTTTCCTTCTAACAGTTTAGGACCCTCAGCTGCAGGTCTGTTGGTGTTTACTGGAGATCCACTCCAGACCATTTGCCTGGGTATCAGCAGTGGTGGCTGCAGAACAGTGGATATTGGTGAACTGCAAATGCTGCTGCCTGATCGTTCTGTATCCAGAATTAGTGGGTTCTTGGTCTCACTGACTTCAAGAATGAAGCTACGAACCCTCATGGTGAGTGTTACAGCTCTTAAGGTGGCATGTCTGGAGTTGTTTGTTCCTTCTGATGTTCAGATGCGTTTGGAGTTTCTTCCTTCTGGTGGGTTCATGGTCTCACTGGCTCAGGAGTGAAGCTGCAGACCTTCGTGGTGAGTGTTATAGCTCTTAAGGCGGCGCATCTGGAGTTGTTCGTTCCTCCCGGTGGGCTCATGGTCTCGCTGGCTTCAGGAGTGAAGCTGCAGACCTTCGTGGTGAGTGTTACAGCTCATAAAAGCAGCATGGACCCAAAGAGTGAGCAGTAGCAAGATTTATTGCAAAGAGTGAAAGAACAAAGCTTCCGCAGTGTGGAAGGGGACCCTAGCAGGTTGCCACTGCTGGCTCGGGCAGCCTGCTTTTATTCTCTTATCTGGCCCCACGGGGTGGTCTTTTTGACAGGGGCCGTTCTTTACAATCCTGAGTAGACATAAAGTTCTCCATGTCCCCATCGACACAAAGGTTCTCCAAGGCCCCACCAGAGCAGCTAGATACAGAGTGTCGATTGGTGCACTCACAAACCCTGAACTAGACACAGGGTGCTGATTGGTGTGTTTACAAACCTTGAGCTAGATACAGAGTGCCAATTGGTGTATTTACAATCCTTGAGCTAGACATAAAGGTTCTCCAAGGCCCCACCAGAGCCTTGGAGTGTCGATTGGTGCACTCACAAACCTCGAGCTAGACACAGGGTGCTGATTGGTGTGTTTACAAACCTTGAGCTAGACAGAGGGTGCTGACTGGTGTATTTACAATCCCTGAGCTAGACAGAAAGGTTCTCCACATCTCCACCAGACTCAGGAGCCCAGCTGGCTTCACCCAGTGGATCCCGCACTGGGGCTGCAGGTGGAGCTGCCTGCCAGTCCCGCGCCATGCGCTCACACTCCTCAGCCCTTGGGTGGCCGATGGGACTGGGCACTGTGGAGCAGGGGGTGATGCTCGTTGGGGAGGCCTGGGCCACACAGGAGCCCATGGAGGGGGTGGGAGTCTCAGGCATGGTGGGCTGCAGGTCCCGAGCTCTGCCCCACAGGAAGGCAGCTAAGGCCCAGTGAGAACTTGAGTGCAGCGCCAGTGGGCTGGCAGTGCTGGGGGACCCAGTAAACCCTCCACAGCCGCTGGCCTGGGTGCTAAGTCCCGCATTGCCTGGGTCTGGCAGGGCTGGCCGGCTGCTCCAAGTGCAGGGCCCGCCAAGCCCACACCCACTCAGAACTCCAGCTGGCCCACAAGCGCCACATGCAGCCCCGGTTCCCGCTTGTGCCTCTCCCTCCACACCTTCCTGCAAGCTGAGGGAGCCAGCTCCCACCTTGGCCAGCCCAGAAAGGGGCTCTCACAGTGCAGCAGTGGGCTGAAGGGCTCCTCAAGTGCCACCAAAGTGGGAGCCCAGGGAGAGGAGGCGCCAAGAGCAAGCGAGGACTGCAAGGACTGCCAGCATGCTGTCACCTCTCAGTTCCTCTGGAAGTTTTGTCTCAGAGGAGTACCCATCCGTGTGAGGTGTCAGTCTGCCCCTACTGGGGGGTGCCTCCCAGTTAGAGGCAGTCTGCCCATTCTCAGATCTCAAGCTGTGTGCTGGGAGAACTACTACTCTCTTCAAAGCTGTCAGACAGGGACATTTAAGACTGCAGAGGTGTTTGCTGTCTTTCGTTTGTCTATGCCCTGCCCCCAGAGGTGGAGCCTACAGAGGCAGGCAGCTCCTTGAGCTGTGGTGGGCTCCACTCAGTTTGAGCTTCCCGGCTGCTTTGTTTACCTACTCAAGCCTGAGCAATGGCAGGTGCCCCTCCCCCAGCCTCACTGCCGCCTTGCAGTTTGATCTCAGACTGCTGTGCTAGCAATGAGCGAGGCTCCTTGGGTGTAGGTACCTCTGAGCCAGGTACAGGATATAATCTCCTGGTGTATCATTTGTTAAGCCCGTTGGAAGAGTGCAGTATTACGGTGGGAGTGACCTGATTTTCCAGGTGCCATCTGTCACCTCTTTCTTTGACTAGGAAAGGGAATTCCCTGACCCCTTGCACTTCCTGGGTGAGGCGATGCCTTGCCCTGCTTCAGCTCACACATGGTGCACTGCACCCATTGTCCTGCACCCACTGCCTGGCACTCCGCCATGAGATGAACCAGGTACCTCTGTTGGAAATGCAGAAATCACCCGTCTTCTGCGTTGCTCATGCTGGGAGCTATAGACTGGAGCTGTTCCTGTTCGGCCATCTTGGCTCCACCCCCTCTTCTTTATAGAGATTTCTATTCAAGTCATTTACCCACTTAAAAATCAGATGTTTTTTCCTATTGAGTTGAGTTTGTTATATATTCTAGATATTAATCCTTTATCAGAAATATAGTTTATATATATTTTCTTCTATTCTGTGTGTTTTCTGTTCATGATGTTCATTGTTTACTTTGTTGTACTGAAGCTTCTTTGTTTAATAAAATTCCATTTATCAATATTTGTTCTGTTGCTGTGTTTTGAGTTCTTATTCCAACAATTCTTGCCAACACCAATGTCGAGAAGCATTTCATGTATATTTTCTTCTAGTAACTTCCTTTTTAGGGCTTTACATTTAAGTCTTGAGTCCATTTTGAGCTGATTTTTGTTTTCTGTGAGACAGATAGTTGTTTCATTTTCCTACTTCTGAATATTCAGTTTTCTCATCACCATTTGTTGAAGAGATTGTCCTTTCCCCAGTGTGTATTTTTGGCATTTATAAAAAGGACAGTTGGCTGCAGGCATGTGGATTTGTTTCTGCATTGTATATTCTCTTTATTGGTATATGTGTCTATTCTTTTTATGGCAACACTATGGTGTTTTGTTTTCTATAGGCTTGTGATATGTTTTGAAGACAGGTAGTGTAGTGTCTCCACCTTTGTTCTTTTGGCTCAGTATTGGTTTGTCTATCTGAGGCTTTTTGTGGCTTTGTACAAATTTTTAAAATGCTTTTCTCCCCAGGACTTTGGGAGACAGAGGCAGGAGGATCACCTGAGTTCAGGAGTTAGAGACCAGACTGGTCAACATTGTGAAATCCCATCTCTACTAAAAATACAAAAAAATTAGCTGGGCATGATGGCAGTGCCTGTAATCCTGGCTACTAGGGAGGCTGAGGCAGGAGACTCACTTGAACCCAAGAGGCAGAAGTTGCAGTGAGCCAAGATCACACCATTACACTCCAGCCTGGGTGACAAGAGTGCAACTTCATCTGAAAAAACAAAAAAAATGCTTTTCCCATTTAAGCAAAGTATATCATTACTATTTTGATAGGTATTACATTGAATTTGTGGATTGCTTTAGGTAGTATGGACTTTTCAACAATAGTAATTCTTCCATATAAATACAAAATGTCTTTACATGTATTTATGTCTCCTTCAATTTGTTTCATCCATGTTTTATAGTTTTTATCATAGAGATCTTTTGCTTCTCAGTTAAATTTATTCTAAATATCTTTTTTGTAGCTATTGTCAATGGTATTGACTTTTTAATTTCTTTTTTCAAATAGTTTACTCTTGGCACATTCAAAATTTTCTAATTTTTGTATGTTGATTATATATTCTGACACTTTATTGGATTTGTTTATACATTTTAAGAGTATGTAGTAGAATCTCTAGGATTTTTCCATATATGTAATTATGTTATCCACAAACAGGGACACGTTGACCTCCTCCTTTTCAGTTTATATGCCCTTTATTTCTTTACCTCACCTAATTGTTCTGGCTAGAACTTACCATACAATGTTAAATAGAGCTGCCAAAAGAGAAAATCATTATCTTGTTTCAGATCTCAGAAAAAATATTTCAGCTTTTCCTCATTACATGTGGTGTTTTCTGTGGGTCTGTCATATATGGCCTTTCTTGTGTTGTAGTACATTATTTCTATATCTAATTTGGGGACAGTTTTATCATAACAGGATATTGAAGTGTATGTAAGCTTTTCTGTATCTATTAAAATGATCATGTAGCTTTTCTCCTTGATTTTGTCAAGGTGAGTATCATATTTATTGACTTGGCACATGTTGAAACATCCTTGCATCCCTAAGATGCAAGCTCCTTGATTATGGTGATAATCATTTTAATACATGTTGGGGACCAGCCTCAACATCACTTGTAGGGTACCCAAAGTCCGGTGGCGATGAAGGAATGAGAAGAGACAGGCTAAGAGTGCATAAAGAGTGGGGTCCAGGAGGCCAATTGCAAAATGGAGGCTGCAAAAGGCTCAGAGTTTTGGTCTCCACACTATTTATTGAGTACAATTACTTAGATCTAAGAAGCAGATGTTCAGGGGTGAAATGGGGAAAGGGAAACAGTACATCATAGGCATAATCTCTAGCAATAGTGATTTAAATGAATCTCCTTTGTGCTCAAACAGCATATGTTTAACTTCTCAGAGAGTAGCTAGTGCGAGCAGGCTTAACTAGGAGTCTGCACATCTGTCCGCATTCCAGTGCCTCAAAGGAGTGTCTTCTCCTTGAACACAGTGTTTACAGATAAGACAGCATGTCTCACTCTGAGCATGGGAACATGATGGCAATTAGGAGGCTTTCCTCCTCAGAGGCCTCTTGTGGCTTTCCACAACTTATTGTCCCACATTTTTATGGCCAGTTTATGCAGGCACCCCAAAAGCCTTTTTCCCAACATGCCCTCCTTTTTAAAAAAAAAAAAAACTATGATTTTTATTAAGGCTTGTTTGTGGTGTTTGCTCTTTTTAAAGGCATCTTTCACATTTGTAGACTAAAAGTAAATAGTATTGTAGCAGGATGAGCCACAGACAAACCCTCTCAGACACGAGTTGTAGAAGGGCTTTATTTAGTTGGGAGCATCGGCAAGCTACTGCCTTAAAATCTGAGCTCCCCAAATGCACAATTTCTGTCCCTTTTAAGGGCTCACAACAGTAAAGATTTCACATGAAAGGGTCGTGACTGATTTGAGCAAGCAAGGGGTACATGACAGGGGCTGCATGCACCGGTGGTCAGAGAGAAACAGAACAGGGCAGGGAGTTTCACAAAGTTCTGCTATACAATGTCTGGAATCTATGAATAACATAGTTTCTAAGTTAGGCGTTGATTTTTAACTACTGGGCTTAAGCCAGGCAGGCCCAGGCCTGGTTTTGGGCCTTGGGCGGGGCTGCCTATCTTTGGTTTTACTTCCTTGTTGTTTTTTCTTAAAACAGGTATTGAGTATAAAATAATATAAAACGATATGAGAGGGTCTCTCTCTTCCCTCAGTATAAACAGATACACATTAAAGTTTGTAATAGTTGATTTTTTAATGGTCTTTATTTAAGAGGGTTTAAGTTCGAAACTCTATTAGCAGTTTTAGTGGGAATGTCAGTATCAGGCAGGAGAGTTAAATGAGCCTGAGATGTTTTAAAAACCTGGTTTTTTAATGTGGCTGTTTTTAATGTGGCTGTATTTAATGTTAAATTTTTTTTAATTTTTTTACATGATGTCTAACTTTTTTTAAATGATGTTTAGTAATAGTATGTGAATGGGGGGTTATGTAGAAATTAGAAGAATTTTAATCACATTGTATTTGTAATTGATATTTTGAGTTTATTATATGATTTTTTATTTAAATAACAGTCAAATAAGGTTATTTGATTTAGCAATTGTCGGTATATTTGGGTCTGAAAATTTCACAATTTTGAGGAATTTTTTTGTTAATTATTTACCTATTTTGTAGTTTGAACAGAGGAGTGTAAAGTAATTTCAGCAGCTGCAGCAGTAGCTGTTACTGGAATAAGGCCTATAATCACTGTTATAAGGGTAAAAATAAATTTTTTTGTTTTGATAAACACTTCCTTTAACATTTTTGTGATGATATGAATGGAAAGAGAGGATTTTTAAGGTCTATTGAGGGAAACTGTTATCCAAACTCTTTTTTTAGTCTTTACCAGTAACACAGATGTTTTTACACTAAATGTGGAATCAATACAGGTGAAAAGATGACAATTTTGACAAGTAATAGTTTGATAATTAGGTTGAATATTAATATTTTTGATTATTAACATAAAAGGAAGCTTGACACAACTTTCAATGGGCACCATTTTGTTCGAAGAAATCTGATACACCAATTGAAGTCTCTCATGCTTTTTCTCAAGATAATTTTTTTTTCCAACTAAAATATGAGATCGGGCCATCATTAACTTTTATAATTTGGGACATTTAGGGCCTATTATAGGATTAATCATTTTTGGATGTGGGCAGTCCAAATTATGGGAAAATGGGCATGTTTTTTAGTGTAGGTAGTATCATTTTTTGATAGTATAGTTTTTGTTTTAGTTTTGTGTTTATAATTTTGATTGGTACAATTAACTATAAAGGTCCTCTTGGGGACAAACTAATGATGATTTTATAGGAATTATTTTGTAGTACCACAGTGTGATTAGACATGTAATTTTTTCAAATCAATATTTTAAATTGTTTTGACCATTGTTGAGGTTGTTCACACCTCTCTTTTTTGGGCTTAAATTGTTTTAATTGAACCAAACTTTGTGAATGATCTGGGGTCCATTTAGAAAATAAATGATGGGATACTGGTCTTTGATTATGACCTGAATAGTATTATACTAACGGGGAGTTATGTAAAAATTAGAAGTAATTTAATCACATTGTATTTGTGATGGTTGTTGTTGTAGCATTTTAGGCAACCAATCGCCGACCCTATGTAAAGAAGGGGAACTGATAACCTACGGACACATTTATTAACTTTTTGGTTTTTTTCTGGGTGAGAGAGCCTATGAGTATTTGTGGGCTTAGTCATTCAAACACATTAACACAAACCTCAACCGGGGGTTTCAACCATGTGACAAGCCTAATTAAAGGCGGAAATGGGATGTATGTCCAATAGGTATAGTTTTGGTGTGTTGTAGTCACAGGTTTGTCAGGTGAGGAGGTCACTGTTCTTATTTCAGCTTTGTATCCTAGGATTAGTAAATAACAGAAGACAAACATGAGTATAATTAGCAACATTTTTTTTCAGTCAAAAAGTGACCTGTAGTGTTACTTGGCATCTTAGTTTACCATATATTATTAATGAGGAACCCCACTGGGGGTATGTTAATTTATTTTAGCCAAGTAGTTACCTTATTAGAAGCTGAAAAAGGGTGTTTGTTAAAGTAGCAGGGCAGAAGAAAGGCAGATTTAAAAAATGAGCTTGGTAGAGTGTAGTAGGTATAGGTAGTAGGCAAAGTGAGAGAATTAAAAATGAACAAATTATTTGGCTTAGTCTTTTTTTTTAGCATAATGTTTGAGGCCTGTGTTGTTTGTGGAAGCAGCATTGTTGAGGCTGTAGTTTCTGTAGGGTTTTTTTTAGGCTGGCTTGAATTTTTTCTTTTTTTTTTTTTCATCCTTTGATGAGGATGTAGTCTTCAGGCTGGTACTGGAAATTTTAGGGGTGGTGCCTGTGCTAAGAGACTTTTTACAATTTTTAAAGAGTAGCTTACTGTTTTAAGAAAAACTTGTATTTTATTTTAACGTTTAGCTTTTAGAAAAACTGGATGATACTTTTTTAACTTTAATAAATGTTTCCACACAGAATTTTTTATAATTATTATTATAAAACTTGTTTAGACCTTTAAAACAAAAATTATACATGTTTGTATAAATTCCTTTTTATAACATTTTTTATCACTTTTACAGACAATCTTCAGCATGTCTTAACTTTTTAGGTTTTATAACTTTCCTTACTAAAGGTACATTTTTATAACTTTTTAAATTTTTTTTCTTTTTTTTACCTTTTTTTAGTCTTTTTTTGTATTTTTTTTGTTTTTTGTTAGTCTCTTTAATCTAACACTCTAATCTAATAATTAGATGAGTGTTGGTAACAATGAATATATGTACATATCTTAGTTTTTAAAATTCAGGGATGTGTTTAACATCTGTGTGTCACTACTGATTAGGTTCTAATTCTCTAGAGTAAACATTTTTTGAAGGAGGGACATGCCTGTGAGCTGGTAATCTGGGCATTGTAGGATAATTTGTTTAGCCAGCCTCTGTGTAAGTTGAAATTATTTAGATAGGTTTTTCTAATTTTGGTGGAAAAATTTATGTGATTGGGTGGCTTGGTCAAGGAGTGATATCATAACCTGAAGGTCTGCTTGATTATTGTTGTAAGCCAATGAGTCAGGCAGAGAGCTGTGAGCTCGAATGTCTGTAATAAAAATAGGATGTGTAACTTGGTCTAGTAATTGTTGAAGTTGAAGAAAAAGAGCACACAGAGTGGGCTCCAGAGCAAACATAAGGCTGTAAAAATTCTTTAATAAGTAAACAGAATAAGCTTAGCTCTTTGAATGTTGGTAAATTTAGATTGAATGATTAGATTACATGGTCTCCACCAGACTGTCATTTTTTCATGTTTATCAGACCCACCAGTAAAAACAGTCATGGCTCCTTCCAAAGGGGCATCATGAATAATTTTCAGAAGAACCTATGTAGTTAATTTTAAGAAATGGAAAGTTTTATTTTTAGGATAATGATTATCAATACATCCAATAAATTTTGTTAAATTAACTTGCCATGTAACTGAGTTAATAAATGCCTGTTTAACCTGATTTTTATTTAAGGGAACTATAATCTTATTGGGCTCAGTACCACAAAGTTTAACAATTTGTGTACGAACCTCTCCAATTAAAATTGTCATTTGACCTAACATACTGTAAGTGTTTTTGTGGGATTATGTGGCAAAACGGACTATTCCACTAAATCATTATTTTGAACAATAACCCCCTTTGGGGAGTGGGAAGATGGGGTAATTGAAAAAAAAATTGTTAGATGATATTAATTGGATTCAACCCACCTTAAGAATTCCTACTTACACAAAGCAAGCCTGAGTCAATCCTACTGATCTGGGCTTGCTGAATTTTTTTTTTTACAGTTAAGTTGGAATCTCACCCCAAAATTGAGAAAAGATGTAGTATAAGTACCCAACTTTTTCTTAATTACAAATACTGGGGAATTCCAAGGGGGGAAAGTGGGTGAAACATGTCCTTTTTCTAGTAGTTCTTTAACTATTTCATGAAGTGCCCCTAACTTTTCCTTAGGGAGTGGCCACTGTTCAACCCAGACAGGACGCTGGGTCATCCATTTTAAGGGGAAATTGCTCTTTCACCTTAATGAACTGCAGGGAGAACCTAAATTGCCCCCTCTCCATAATGAACTGTGGGTCAGCAATAATAGGCACGGGGAGTGGAGTTGTGCTGAGTTGAGTCTCCGACTCCCTCTTCCAGCACTCGCTCGGCTGAGGAGGTGGCCATTCCAGACATTCCTCTGAAGGAGCCCTGGGCTGAACAATTTTCTGAGTAGGTTAGAGAGACTGGGGGAATTGGCAGAAATCATCTTCGGGCTCTCCTTTTTGTTAGTACTTGGTAGAGGCCGTTTAGAGTCGTGATCATCAAACTTCTCTCTCTCCTCCTCTGACTCGGTCTCATCAGCTGTCTGAAAATGCTCCAGTGCTGCATGCACCAATTATCAAACTGACCAAACACGCAAAGGAATTTTCTTTCCTTCTCTATATGCTCTTTTAAAGTCCTTTCCAACTCCTTCCCAATCGTTTAATTCTAAAGTTCCCTGTCCATGGAACCAAAGACAAAATGGTTCCACAGCATGAAATAAATCCATAAGATTTTCCGTATCAACTTTTACCCCACCACGTAAGAGCTGCCATAGCAAGCTCAAATACGTGGTGTACTGAATTTCAGTTTGTCCCATTTGTGTCCCTAGCTTTTTCCAAGCGCCCCATTTACCTGCAGAGCTTAAAACTTTTTTGTCCTTGGGAGTCCTTTGTTTTTCGGTCCTCCATTTCACATGCTAGAGCATTCCTTCACCGGATTCTTTCCGGCCCCACGTTGGATGCCAGAACGTTGGGGACCAGCCTCAACATCACTTTTAGGGTACCCAAAGTCCGGTGGCGATGAAGGAACGAGAAGAGACAGGCTAAGGGTGCATAAAGACTGGGGTCCAGGAGGCCAATTGCAAAATGGAGGCTGCAAAAGGCTCCTAGTTTTGGTCTCCACATTATTAAGTACAATTACTTAGATTTGAGAAGTAGATGTTCAGGGGTGAAACAGGGAAAGGGAAACAGTGCGTCACGGGCATAATCTCTAATAATAGCAGTTTAAATGAATCTCCTTTGTGCTCAAACACCATATGTTTACCTTATTGGAGAGTAGCTAGTGGGAGGGAGCTTAACTAGGACTCGTCTGTCCACATTCCAATGCCTCAAAGGAACGTCTTTCTCCTTGAATACGGTGTTTACAGATAAGACAGTGGGTCTCGCTCTAAGCATGGGAACACAATGGCAATTAGGAGGCTTTCCTCCTCAGAGGCCTCTTGTTGCTTTCCACAACTTATCGTTCCATATTTTTATGGACAGTTTATACAGGCACCCCATAAGACTTTTTCCCAACAAATACATTGTTGAATTTGTCTTGCTACAATTTTATTGATAATTTTTACATCTATGCTCATCAGGGTTATTGATCTGTAGTTTTCTTCTTCTCTGGCTTTGTTTGAGGTAATGCTGGCCTTGCAGAATGAGTTGGGAAGAAGTTCCCTCCCTTCAATGTTTGGGAAAAATTTGTAAAGTATTCGTATTTGTTCTTCAAATGTTTGGTACAATTCAGCAGTGAGGCCTTTTCTTTTTTTCAGGTTTTATTTACTTATTTATATAATTTTAAAATTGTTTTAAATTCATGGAGTATGTACAAGTTGTTTACATGGTATATTGCATAATGCATAATGCTGAGGTCGGGGTGCAAATGATCCTTCCAAGGACATGATTTCGTCCTTTTTTATGGTTCATTGTATCCCATAATGTATATAAACTACATTATATTTATCTAATGATACAGTTTGACTTTGTGTCCCCACCCAAGCCTCATCCTAAATTATATTTCCCACATGTCAGAGGAGGGGTCTCATCAGAGGTGATTGGATTATGGGGTATATTTTCCCCTTATTGTTCTCATGACACTGAGTGAGTTCTCATGAGATCTGATTCTTTGAAAGTATGTGGAACATCCCCCTTCACTCTCTGTCTCTTCTGCTTTGCCATGGTTAGACATGCCTGCTTCCCCTTGACCTACCACTGTGATTGTAAATGACCCAAGGCATTCCAGTCATGCTTTCTGTTAAGCCTGCAGAACTATGAGTCCATTAAACCTCTTTTCGTCATAAATTATCCAGTCTCAGGTAGTTCTTTACAGCAGTCTAAAAATGAACTCATACATCCAATCTACCATTGATGAGCACCTGTGTTGATTCCACATCTTTGCTATTGAAAATACTGCTGCCCTGAATATACAAGTACATGTATCTTTTTAATGAAAAGGTTTATTTTCCTTTGAGTATATACACAATAATGGGATTGGTAGCTTGAATGGTAGTTATGTTTTAAGTTCGTTGAGAAATCTTCAACCTGCTTTCCCCAGTAAATGAACTAATTTACATTCCCAATAACAAGGTACAAACGTCTCCTTTTCTTCAGCAGCCTCACCAACTCTGTTATTTTTTCACTTTTTAATAATACTGGGCTTTTCCTTAATAGGAAGCTTTTATTACTGATATCTTATTACTTGATATTTTCTTCGAGTTTTCTATTTCTTTGTGATTCAATTTTGGTAGGTTGTATGTGTCCAGGAATTTATTAACTTTTTAAAAGATTCCTAATTTGTTGGTGTATAGATGTTCATGATAGTCTCTTTTGATTCTTTATATTTTTGTGCTACCAGTAGTAATGTTTTTATTTTCAATTTGGATTTTATGAGACTTCTGTCTTTTTTTTCTTAGTTTATCCAGCTAATAGTTTGCCAATTGTGTTTATTTTTAAAAAAAGTTTTAAATTAATCTTTTTGTATTTTTTTTTGTTCTCTATCCTATTTATTCCTACTCTGGTCTTCATTATTTCTTTCCACTATTTTTGAGTTTAGTTTGTTTTTGTACTTCCTTCAAGTGAAATGTTAAATTGTTTGAGAACTTTCTACCTTTTTTAAATGTAATGCTTTAATACTATGAACTTCTTTCTTATTACAGCCTTTGCTGTATCCCATGGGTTTTGATATGTTCTGTTTTTATTTTCATTTGCCTTATTAACATTGTAATCTTAGTTTTAATTTTTCATTGACCCATTAGTTATTCTAGAACAAGTTGTTAATTTCCATGTATTTGCACAGCTTTCAATCCTCTAATTGTTATTGATTTCTAGTTTTATTGGATTGGGTTCTAAAGAAGTACTTGATATGATTTTGATATTAAAAATTGCTTAGATTTTTTTATGGCTTGACATGTGATCTATCCTGAAGAATGTACTACTGAGAAGAATATGTATTCTTCAGTGGTTAGATGACATTTTGTAAATATCTGATAAATCATTTGGTCTAGAATGCACTTCAATTCTAAAGCCTGTTGATTTTCTGCTTAAATGATCTGTTCATTGCTGAAAATGCAACGTTGAAGTTTCTTGCTTTTATTGTATTGCTATCTATTCCTTTAGGTTTGTTAGTATTTTCTTGAAATATTCAGGTTCTTCGATTCTTGGTGCACATATATTTGTAATTGTTATGTCCTCCAACTGTATTGAAACCTTTTATCATTATATAATGGTCTTCTTTGAGTCTTTTTAAAGTTTTTGTGTTGATGTATTTTCTCTAATATAAATATTTTTAAAATTTCTTTATGAGACAGGGTCTTGCTTTGTCACTATAGCTGGAGTGCAGTGGTGTGATATGGCTTCCTGCAGCCTCTAACTCTTGGGCTCAAGCGATTCTTCCACCTCAGCAACCTGAGTAGCTGGGTCTACTGGTAGACGCCAGCACAGCTGATGAATTTTTGTATTTTTTTAATAGACATTGGTTTGGCCAGGTTAGGGAGGCTGGTTTTGAACTCCTGGGCCCAAGTGATTGGCCCACCTTGGGATCCCAAAGTTCTGGGATTAGAGCATGAGCAACTGTGTCAGACCAGATTGCCATCATCTTCTTCTTCTTTGAGATGGGGTCTCACTGCATTGCCCAGCCTGGAGTGTAATGGCATGGTCTTGGCTCACTGCAACCTCCGCCTCCCACGTTCAAGCAATTCTCCTGTCTCAGCCTCCTGAGTAGCTGGGATTACAGGTGCCTGCCACTATACCAAGCTAATTTTTGGTATTTTTTTTTTTTGTAGAGATGGAGTTTCACCATGTTGGCCAGGCTGGTCTCCAACTCCTGACGTCAGGTGATCCACCCACCTCAGCCTCCCCAAGTGCTGGGATTACAGGCATGAGCCACTATTCTCCATACGGTCTTCTTTACAACAGTAACTAGCAGCCTGAACCCACATTTGCCAAAGCTCTCACAGAGCTTCTGAGTTTGGAGCGTTACCCATTTCAGGTGGCCTGCAGGTCACAAGGGGATGCCCCAACTGTAGAGATAGTCTGCATATGAAGTATGCTTTCTACAGTGTTTTCACTGATGAACACACTCTCTGATTTGGGTTGCAAGTTTGCAAAATTTTAAAGTAACAAACAGTGGGGTGGTTCCAACATGGCCAAATCAGAACAGCTCCAGTCTACAGCTCCCAGAGTGAGCAACACAGAAGATTTTTGCATTTTCAACTGAGGTACTGGGTTCATCTCACTGGGGCTTGTCGGACAGGGGGTGCAGCACACCGAGTGTGAGCCAAAGCAGGGCAAGGCATCACCTCACCCGGGAAGCGCAAGGGGTCAGGGAATTCCCTTTCATAGCCAAGCAGAGCTGTGACACACAGCACCTGGAGAATCAGGTCCCTCCCACCCTAATACTGCACTTTTCCAATGGTCTTAGCAAACAGCACACCAGGAGATTATATCCCCATGCCTGGCTCAGAGGACCCCACACCCACGAGCCTCACTCTAGCTCAGCAGTCTGAGATCGAACTGCAAGGTGGCAGTGAGGGGGAGGGGCGGCTGCCATTGCTGAGGCTTGAGTAGGTAAACAAAGCAGTTGGGAAGCTGGAATTGGGTGGAGCCCACTGCAGCTCAAGGAGACCTGCCTGCCTTTGTAGACTCCACCTCTGGTGGCAGGACATAGCCAAACAAAAGACAGCAGAAACCTCTGCAGACTTAAATGTCCCTGTCTGACAGCTGGGAAGACAGTAGTGGTTCTCCCAGCACGCAGCTGGAGATCTGACAATAGACAGACTGCCTCAAGTGGGTCCCTGACACCTGAGTAGCCTAACTGGGAGGCATCCACCAGTAGGGGAAGACTGACACCTCACATGGATGGGTACTTCTCTCAGACAAAACTTCCAGAGGAACGATCAGGCAGCAACATTTGTTGTTCACCAATATCTGCTGTTCTGCAGCCTCCACTGCTGATACCCAGGCAAACAGGGTCTGGAGCGGACCTCCAGTAAACTCCAGCAGACCTGCAGCTGAGGGTCCTGACTGTTAGAAGGAAAACTAACAGAAAGGACATCCACACCAAAACCCCATCTGTACATCACCATCCTCAAAGACCAAAGGTAGATAAAACAACAAAGATGGGGAAAAAACAGAACAGAAAAACTGAAAATTCTAAAAATCAAAGCACCCCTCCTCCTCCAAAGGAATGCAGCTCCTCACCAATAATGGAACAAAGCTGGATGGAGAATGACTTTGACAAGTTGAGAGAAGAAGGCTTGAGATGATCAAACTTCTCTGAGCTAAAGGAGGAAGTTCGTACTCATTGCAAAGAAGTTAAAAACCTTGAAAAAAGATTAGATGAATGGCTAACTAGAATAACTAATGCAGAGAGGTCCTTAAAGGACCTGATGGAGCTGCAAACCATGGCACAAGAACAACATGATGAACATGCAAGCTTCAGTAGCTGATTTGATCAACTGGAAGAAAGAGTATCAGTGACTGAAGATCAAATGAATGAAATGAAGTGAGAAGAGAATTTAAGAGAAGAAAGGATAAAAAGAAAGGAACAAAGCCTCCAAGAAATATAGGACTATGTGAAAAGACCAAATCTACATCTGATTGGTGTATCTGAAGTGACGGGGAGAATGAAACCAAGTTGGAAAACACTCTTCAGGATATTATCCAGGAGAATCTCCCCAACCTAACAAGGCAGGCCAACATTCAAATTCAGGAAATAGAGAGAATGCCACAAAGATACTCCTCAAGAAGAGCAACTCCAAGATACATAGTTGTCAGATTCAACAAAGTTGAAATGAAGGAAAAAATGTTAAGGGCAGCTAGAGAGAAAGATTGGGTTACCCAAAAAGGGAAGCCCATCAGACTAACAGCTGATCTCTCAGCAGAAACTCTACATACTAGAAGAGAGTGGGGGCCAATATTCAACGTCCTTAAAGAAAAGAATTTTCAACCCAGAATTTCATATCCAGCCAAACTAAGCTTCATAAGTGAAGGAGAAATAAAATATTTACAGACAAGCAAATGCTGAGAGATTTTGTCACCACAAGGCCTGCCTTACAAGAGCTCCTGAAGGAAGCACTAAACATGGAAAGGAACAACCAGTACCAGCCAGTGCAAAAACATGCCAAATTGTAAAGACCATCAAGGCTAGGAAGAAACTGCATCAACTAACAAGCAAAATAACCAGCTAACATCATAATGACAGGATCAAATTCACAGATGACAATATTAACCCTAAATGTAAATGGGCTAAATGCTCCACTTAAAAGACACAGACTGGCAAATTGGATAAAGAGTCAAGACCCATCAGTGTGCTGTATTGAAGAAACTGATCTCATGTGCAGAGACACACATAGGCTCAACAAAAAGGGATGGAGGAAGATCTACCAAGCAAATAGAGAGAGAGAGAAAAAAAAAGCTGGGGTTACAATCCTAGTCTCTGAAAAAACAGACTTTAAACCAACAAAGATCAAAAGAGACAAAGAAAGCCATTACATAAAGGTAAAGGGATCAATTCAACAAGAAGAGCTAACTATCCTAAATATATACACACCCAACAAGAGCACCCAAATTAATAAGGCAAATCCTTAGAGACCTACAAAGAGATTTAGACTCCCACAAAATAATAATGGGAGGATTTAACACCCCATTGTCAACATCAGACAGATCAATGAGACAGAAAGTTAACAAGGATATCCAGAAACTGAATTTAGCTCTGCACCAAGCAGACCTAGTAGACATCTACAGAACTCTCCACCACAAATCAACAGAATATACATTCTTCTCAGCACCACACCGCACCTATTCCAAAATTGACCACAGAGTTGGAAGTAAAGCACTCCTCAGCAAATGTAAAATAACAGAAATTATAACAAACTGTCTCTCAGAACACAGTGCAATCAAACTAGAACTCAGGATTAAGAAACTCACTCAAAACTGCTCAACTACATGGAAACTGAACAACCTGCTTGTGAATGACTACTGGGTACATAACAAAATGAAGGCAGAAATAAAGGTGTTCTTTGAAACCAATGAGAACAAAGACACAACATACCAGAATCTCTGGGACATATTTAAAGCATTTGTAGAGGGAAATTTATAGCACTAAGTGCCCACAAGAGAAAGCAGGACAGATCTAAAATCAACACTCTAACATCACAATTAAAAGAACTAGAGAAGCAAGAGCAAACACATTCAAAAGCTAGCAGAAGGCAAGAAATAACTAAGATCAGAGCAGAACTGAAGGAGATAAAGACACAAAAAACCCTTCAAAACATCAATGAATCCAGGAGCTGGTTTTTTGAAAAGATCAACAAAATTGATAGACTGCTAGCAAGACTAATAAAGAAGAAAAGAGAGAAGAATCAAATAGACGCAATATAAAATGATAAAGGGGATATCACCACCAATCCCCCAAAATACAAACTACCATCAGAGAATACTATAAACACCTTTATGTGAATAAACTAGAAAATCTAGAAGAAACAGATAAATTCCACAACACATACACCTTCCCAAGACTAAACCAGGAAGAAGTTGAATCTCTTAATAGATCAATAACAGGCTCTGAAACTGAGGCAATAATTAATAGCTTACCAACCAAAAGAAGTCCAGGACCAGATGGATTCACAACCGAATTTTACCAGATGTACAAGGAGGACTGGCACCGTTTCTTCTCAAACTATTCCAATCAGTAGAAAAAGAGGGAATCCTCCCAAACTCATTTTATGAGGCCAGCATCATCCTGATACCAAAGCCTGGCAAAGACAAAACAAAAAAGGAGAATTCTAGACCAATATCCCTGATGAACATCGA
Organism: Hylobates moloch; assembly: GCF_009828535.3. NCBI lineage: Eukaryota > Metazoa > Chordata > Mammalia > Primates > Hylobatidae > Hylobates > Hylobates moloch. Next base: position 6,010,566 of record NW_026652300.1, on the reverse strand, counting down.
TGCAAAAATCCTCAATAAAATACTGGCAAACCGAATCCAGCAGCACATCAAAAAGCTTATCCAGCATGATTAAGTAGGCTTCATCCCTGGGATGCAAGGCCAGTTCAACATATGAAAATCAATAAACATAATCCAGCATATAAACAGAACCAAAGACAAAAACCACATGATTATCTCAATAGATGCAGAAAATGCCTTTGACAAAATTCGACAGCCCTTCATGCTAAGAACTCTCAATAAATCAGGGATTGATGGGATGTATCTCCAAATAATCAGAACTATTTTTGACAAATCCACAGCCAATATCATACTGAATGGACAAAAACTGGAAGCATTCCCTTTGAAAACTGGCATGAGACAGGGATGCCCTCTCTCACCACTCCTATTCAACATAGTGTTGGAAGTTCTGGCCAGAGCAATCAGGCAGGAGAAAGAAATAAAGGGTATTCAGTTAAGAAAAGAGGAAGTCAAATGGTCCCTGTTTGCAGATGACATGATTGTATATTTAGAAAACCCCATCGTGTCAGGTCAAAATCTCCTTAAGCTAATAAGCAACTTCAGCGAAGCCTCAGGATACAAAATCAATGTGCAAAAATCATAAGCATTCTTATACACCAATAACAAACAGAGTCTAACCATGAGTGAACTCCAATTCACAATCACTTCAAAGAGAATAAAACACCTAGGAATCCAACTTACAAGGGATGCGAAGGACCTCTTCAAGGAGAACTACAAACCACTGCTCAATGAAATAAAAGAGGACACAAACAAATGGAAGAACATTCCATGCTCATGGACAGGAAGAATCAGTATTGTGAAAATGGCCATACTGCCCAAGGTAGATTCAATGCCATCCCCATCAAGCTACCAATGACTTTCTTCACAGAATTGGAAAAAACTACTTTAAAGTTCATATGGAACCAAAAAAGAGCCTGCATTGCCAAGAAAATCCTAAGCCAAAAGAACAAAGCTGGAGGCATCACACTACCTCACTTCAAACTATACTACAAGGCTACAGTAACCAAAACAGCATGGTACTAGTACCAAAACAGAGATATAGACTAATGGAACCGAACAGAGCTCTCAGAAAAAATATGATACATCTACAACTATGTAATCTTTGACAAACCTGACAAAAACAAGAAATGGGGAAAGGATTCACTATTTAACAAATGGTGCTGGGAAAACTGGCTAGCCATGTGTAGAAAGCTGAAACTGGATCCCTTCCTTACACCTTAGACAAAAATTAATTCAAGATGTATTAAAGACTTGAATGTCAGATCTAAAACCATAAAAACCATAGAAGAAAACCTAGGCAATACCATTTAGGACATATGCATGGGCAAGGACTTCATGACTAAAACACCAAAAGCTATGGCAACAAAAGCCAAAATTGACAAATGGGATCTAATTAAACTAAAGAGCTTCTGTACAGCAAAAGAAACTACCATCAGAGTGAACAGGCAACCTACAGAATGGGAGGAAATTTTTGCAACCTACTCATCTGACAAAGGGCTAATATCCAGAATCTACAATGAAGTCAAACAAATTTACAAGAAAAAAACAAACAACCCCATCAAAAAGTGGGTGAAGGATAGGAACAGACACCTCTCAAAGAAAACATTTATGCAGCCAACAGACACATGAAAAAATGCTTATCACTGGCCATCAGAGAAATGCAAATCAAAACCACAATGAGATACCATCTCACACCAGTTAGAATGGCCATCATTAAAAAGTCAGGAAACAACAGGTGCTGGAGAGGATGTGGAGAAATAGGAACACTTTTACACTGTTGGTGGG
>NW_026652300.1:6005826-6008411 GCF_009828535.3 Hylobates moloch | reverse complement strand
TACACATCAAAGCATGGAGTGTTAGATCTAAGGAAACTAAGAAATTTAGTCTGACCAATTTCACTAAAGCTGTGAAAATTATTTTTTGTCATGTTTTCAGTTACACTCCAGAATTTCCAACATGTGGCATAAAAAAAGTTACAATTCTCCCTCAGTTTCTAAGTACCTTAAATTTAATTGTAAATTCAAGAAACAATAAAATTTAATTGTAAATTCAAGAAACAAAACAAAAAAACAAAAAGGGAAGTAACCACTGAGTTTGATGCTCTAGTTGTTGCTAGTCCTACTTCCACATTTGTCTCTAGCAAATTTCAGGTGTTTTCACTTTATTGGCCCTTGCAGTATTTCTTATGGACTGAGGCAAGAAGGGTTTCACTGAAAAGCAACCCCGGATGATAAGAATGCCAGCTGCCTACCTTCATCTCACTTTTTGAGGGTTAAAAATATAAGCCCAGGGGTACTTTTCTGCGGAGTCTGGCAGCTTGGGGAACACTGTTAGTTGAGAGGTTTATTTCCCTTATCACTGGCTTGTGATTTTTCACTTCTCTGTGATTCTAGGGATTATGATAACGTTAGTTTTAGTTTTTGTTTTTTTGTTTTTGTTTTTTTTTTTTTTGAGACAGAGTCTGGCTGTTGCCCAGGCTGGAGTGCAGTGGCGCGATCTTGGCTCACTGCAGGCTCTGCCCCCTGGGGTTCATGCCATTCTCCTGCCTCAGCCTCCTGAGTAGCTGGGACCACAGGAACCCACCACCTTGCCCGGCTAAGTTTTTGTATTTTTAGTAGAGACAGGGTTTCACTGTGTTAGCCAGGATGGTCTCGATCTCCTGACCTCGTGATCCGCCCGCCTCAGCCTCCCAAAGTGCTAGGATTACAGGCGTGAGCCACCGTGCCCGGCTGATAACATTAGTTTTCAGTTTTAAAATATTCTGGATGATAATATTGCTAATGGTTTGTTGTTTTTGGTTTCCTGTAGGGTAGAATAAACCAGAAAAGCTCCTTTTCTACCATTTTGGTGACATGATTTCTGCTGGGCTTATTTCAATTTGCACAGTGCTGTTCAATTCAATACGTGTTGTTGCAAATGACAGGATTTTCTATTTTTTAAAAAATTGTGGAATAGTATCCAATCATGTATATATACCACATTTCCTTTATTAATTCACCCACCAACATATACTTAGTTTACCTCCATTATTGGCTATTGAGAAGAATGTTGAATAAACATGAAATGCAGAAATCTCTTCAACATTTTGGTTTCAGTTTCTTTGGATATATCCCCAGAAGTGAAATTGTTAGGCCATGTCTTCATTCTAATTGTAATTTTTGGAGGAATCTCCAAATGGCTGCATGATTTATGTTTTCCAAAATGGCTGTACAGGGATCTTTTTTCTTCACATCCATGCCAATACTTGGTATCATTTGACTTTTTGATAATAGCCATTCTAAAGGGTGTAAAATGATATCTTGTTGTGGTTTAAATGTGCATTTTTCTGATGATTAAAGACATTGAGATTTTTTTCATATGCCTATAGGCCTTGGAAATAAATGTCTGTGTAGATTTTTTACCATCTTAAAATACTAAATGTTAACTGTTATAAATGATTTATTTTGGTGGCCTATTGTGAATTTCAAAATAAAGTAACACACTGAGAATATAATTCCATTAGAGATAATTTCTGTATTTAAATGTTTATCTTATAAAGAAAAAAGAGAAAAACATTTTTATCTTATCAGTAAAGTTTATTTCTAAATAACAGCTAATCTGAAAGACTGGTTCCTGCCATGATGGGAAGTGGGGTTGGGCATGCCTCATTCTACCCCTCCAGCATTAACATCAACGCAGACCTTAAGTCTAATAAGAAACATTTACAATTTATTCTCTCTGAAGCCTGCTACCTGGATGCTTCATCTGCATAATAAAACTGGTCCCCACAACCCCTTATCATAACCCAGAAATTCATTTCTATTGATAATAACCATTTCAACAAATTGCCAGTCAGAAAAATTTTAAATCTACCTATAACCTGGAAGTTCCCAACCACTTCAAGTTGTCCTACCTTTCTGGACTCAACCAGTGTATATCCTAAGTGTACTGATTGATGTCTTATGTCTCCCTAAAATGAGACCACCTTGGGGCATATACACTTAGGTTCTTTGGTTTTCTGTTTCTGTGTCTATTTGCTTATAATAATGGCCTCTAGCTCCATCCATGTTGCTACAAAGGACATGATTTCACTGTTTTTATAACTGCATAGTATTCCATGGTATGTATCTACCATATTTTCATATCCAATCCACTCTTGATGGACACCTGGGTTGATTCCATTACTTTGCTATTGTGAATAGCACTGCAATAAACATGCAGGTGCATGTGTCTTTTGGATAGAATGAATTATTTTTCTCTTGATATACCCAGTACTGAGATTGCTGGGTTGACTGGTAGTTCTATTTTAAGTTCTTTGAGAAACTTCCAAACTGCTTTCCACAGTGGCTGAAATATTTTGCGCTCTCACCGACAGTAGATAAGTGTTACTGTTTCTTGGCAGTGTTTCCAGCATCTGTTTGGTTTTTTTTTTTTTTTTTTT
>NW_026652300.1:5988306-6005548 GCF_009828535.3 Hylobates moloch | reverse complement strand
AAGTGATTCTCCTCCCTCAGCTTCCAGAGTAGATGAGATTACAGGCACGCACCACCATGCCTGGCTAATTTTGTATTTTTAGTAGATGTGGGGTTTGGCTATGTTGGCCAGGCTGGTCTTGAACTCCTGACCTCAGGTGATCCACCCGCCTTGGCCTCTGAGAATGCTGGGAATATAGGTGTGAGCCACTGTGCCTGACCTTTTTTTTTTTTTAACTTTTTAATAATAGCCATTCTGACTAGTGTGAGATGGTATCTCATTGTGGGTTTTTTTTTTCCCTCCTTTCCCTCATTCCTGTTTTGGTTCTCTGCTGATTAGTTATGTTGAGCACCTTGTCATGTTTGTTGGTTACTTATGCATTCTTTGAGAAGGGTCTGTTCATGTCCTTCACCTACTTTTTAAATTGGATTTTTTGTTTGGTGCCTGTTGATTTGTGTAACTTCCTTGTAAATTCTAGATATTAAACTTTTGTCAGTAGCATAGTTTCCAGATATTTTCTACCATTGTCTAGGTTGTCTGTTTACTCCATTGAAAATTTCTTTTGCTATGCATAAGCTCTTTAATTATACTCTACTTGTCAATTTTTTGTTTTTGGGGTCTTAGCCATAAATTCTTTGTCAACGTGTATGTCAAGAAGGGCATTTCCTAGGTTATCTCCTAGAATTTTTATAGCTTGAAGTGTTACATTCAAATCTTTAATTCATCTTCAGTTAGTTCTCATATATGATGAGAGATGGGAGTCCAGTGCCATTCTTCTGCATACTGCTGGCCAATTATTCCAGCACAATTTATTGAATATGGAGTCCTTTCTCCTTTGCTTATTTTTACTGATTTTGTCCATGATCAGATGGTTGTAGTTGTGCAGCTTTATTTCTGGGTTACCTTTTTTGTTCCATTGCTATATGTGTCTGTTTTTGTAGTAGTACCATGCTGTTTTGATTATTGTGGCCTTCTGCTATTGTAGAAGTTGGGCAATGTGATGCCTGTGGCTTTGTTCTTTCTGCTTAGGATTTCTTTGGCTATTCAGACTCTTTTCTATTCCAGATGAATTGTAGAATAGATTTTTCCAGTTCTGTTTTGTGGTTCTCTTTTTAAAGATCTTTTACCTCCTTGGTTAGACTAGTTCCTACATATTTCATTTTCTTTGTGGCTATTGTAAATAGATTGTGTTCTTGATTGGTTCTCAGCTATAATGTTTATTGGTATATAAAAATAGTAAAATAAAAATACTGATTTCTGTACATTGGTTTTGTGTCCTAAAACTTTACTGAAAACTTTGGTTTTCAGTCCCAGGAGTCTTTTGGTGAAGTCCTGAGGATTTTCTAGGTATAGAATCTTATCATTGGCAAAGAGAGGTAATTTGACTTCTTTTCTTATTGGGATGACTCTTACATCTTTCTCCTGGCTGATTGCTCTGACTAGGATGTCTGTTAGTATGTTAAATAGGCATGCTAGAAGTGGGCATCATTTTCTTGCTCCAGTTCTCAACTGGAGTCATTCCAGCTTTTGCTTATTTATTATGTTGTTGTCTGTGTATACATCACAGATGGTTCTTGCTATTTTGAAAAATGTTTCTTGAATGCCTACTCTGTCAAAAGTTTTATCATGAAGGGATTATACTGAAAGCTTTTTCTCCATCTGTTGAGATCATATGGTTGTTCTGTTTGTTTGAGACAGGATCTTGGTCTGTTGCCTAGGCTGGATTGCAGTGTCGCAATCATGTCTCACTGTAGCTTCAATCTTCCAGTCTCAAACAATCTTCCCATCCCAGGCTTCCAAGTAGCTGGGACTACAGGTGTGTGCTACCATGCCTGGCTAGTTTTTGTATTTTTTGTAGAAACTAGGTCCAACTACATTGTCAGAGCTGGTTTCAAACTCTTGGGCTCAAGCAAAATGATTGTATATTTTTGTTTTTTATTCTGTTTCATGTGAATCACATTTATTATGTATTTATTGCTTATGTTGAACCAACCTTGCATCCCAGCAATAAAACCTATTTGCTTGAGATAAATTAACTTTTTCATGTGCTGCTAAATTTGGTTTGCTAGTATTTTGTTGAGGATTTTTGCATCTGTGTTCATCAGAGATATTGGCTTGTAATTTTCTTTTTTTCTGCCTCTGCCAGATTTTGCTATCAAGCTGATACTTGCTCCATAGAATAAGTTAGGGAAAAACTCCCTTATTGTCAAAAGTTTGGAAAAGTTTCAGTAGGATTTGTATCATTTCTTTGTATGTCTAGTAGAATTTGGCTGATCTTTTTACTTGACAGGTTTTTATCACTGATTCAATTTCTGAACTGTTAATTGGTCTGTTTAGATTTTTATTTTACTTTCTTCATCCAGTGCAATGATTCAATATCGGGAGGATTGTGTTTCTAGGAATCTACCCATTTGCTCTAGATTTTCTAATTTATATGCATGGAAGTGTTCATAAGAGTCTCTGTGGATCTTTTGTGTTTCTCTGTGATCAGTTGTAATGTCATCTTTTTCATTTCTGATTGTGCTTATTTGCACCTTCTCTCTCTCTTTTTTCTTTCAAATCTAGCACTATAAATTTTCCTCGATAAGTTTTACACTGCTTTAGTAACATCTCAAAGGTTTCGGTAAGTTGTCTCTATTTTCATTAATTTCAAATAATTTTTTTTCATTTCAGCCTTAATTTTATTGTTTACCTAAGAGTTATTTATGAACAACTTGTTTAAATTTTATGTTTCTGTATAGTTTATAAAAATATACTTTTTATAAAATTACTGTAAATTATAGATAGATTAAAAGATATGAATTCTTATATTGGGAAAACAAGATATTTCAGCAAAGGATCAATAATGTTTCAAATAATAATAACACTATCTTCATCAATTATTTCATATCATGGAATATCATTACCTTTTGTTCAGCTTGATCTTAATAAGTAGTTTTATAAACCTACCAGTTTTTTTAATTAAAATTCTATAAATTTTGTTTATTCATCTCAATTTCAATTTTAATTTTAGACTAAGGAGTATATTTGCAAGTTTGTTATGTGGGTGTATTTTGTGATATTGAGGTTTGGGGTTCAAATGATGCTGTCATCCAGATAATGACTAGAATACCCAAAAGGCAGACTGGCCCTTTTACTCTTTCCTCTCTTCCCCTTGTACTAGTCCCCAGTATCTTTTTACCCATCTTTATGTTCATGCATACTCAATGTGTACCTCTAATTTATCAGTGAGAACTTGCAGTATTTAGTTTTCTGTTCCTGTGTTAATTCACTTAGGATTATGGCCTCCAGCACCAACCATGTTCCTGAAAGGACAAGATTTCATTTGTTTTATGACTGTGTGGTATTACCTGGTAGGAATGTAACACGGTTTATTTATTTATTTAATTTTCACATTTACTCTTGATGGGCACCTGGATAGATTTCATGTCTTTGCCATTGTGACTAGTTCAGCACAGAAAATACTCATGTATGTGTCTTTTTGGTAGAAAGCTTTATTTTCCTTATGGTATACACCTAATAATGGGATGGCTGGGTCAAATGGTAGATCTGTTTTAAGTTCTTTGAGAGATCTTTAAACTGCTTTCACTGTGACTGGAGTAACTTAATGTATATTCCCACCAATAGTGTATAAGCATTCCCTTTTCTCCATATCCTCATCAGCATTTGTTGTTTATTATCTTATACATTCTGACTGATGTGAGTTGGCATGTCATTGTGGTTTTCATTTGATTTGCATTTCATTCTTTCATATGTTTGGTGGCAACCGTATGTCTTCTCTCGAGATGTGTCTGTTCATATCCTTTGCCCATTTTTTTAATGGAGTTATTTGGTTTTTTGCTTGTTAATTTGTTTAAGATCCCTATAGATTCTAGACATTAGGTCCTTGTCAGATGCATAGTTTGTGAATATCTTCTTTCATTCTGCAGGTTTTTTGCTGTGGTCTCCCTCCTTCCCTCCCTCCCTCCTTCTCCTCCATCTCTCTCTCTCTCTTTCCTTCTTTCTTTTTTTTGAGGTGGAGTCTTGCTCTATTGCCCAGGCTGGAGTGCAGTGATACAATCTCAACTCACTGCAACCTCCACCTCCCAGGTTCAGGAAATTCTCATGCCTCAACCTCTCGAGCAGCTGAGATTACAGTTCTTAGTCACCATATCAGCACAATTTTTTTTGTATTTTTAGTAGACTTTTACCACTTTAGCCATGCTGGCCTTGAACTCCTGACCTCAGGTGATCCACCCCCTTCCTTGGCCTCCCAGAGTTCTGGGATTACAGGCATGAGCCACTGTGCCCAACCCATAATTTCTTTTGGTGTGCAGAAGCTCTTTAGTTTAATTAGTTTTCACTTGTTTATTTTGTTTCTGTTTCAATTTCCTTTGGGAATTTAACAAAAATTATTTGCCAAGGGTGGTATTGAGAAGATTTCCTAGGTTGCCTTCCAGAATTTGTATAGTTCAAGTTCTTACACTTAAATCTTTTTCCATTTAGAGTTACTTTTGTATATGGTGAAAAGTAAGGATCAAGCTTCAATCTTCTGCATATGGCCAGCAAGTTATCCCAGCAATATTTATTAAATAGGGAGTCTTTTCTCCCTTTCTTATTTTGATCGGCCTTGTCAAATATCTGGTGGTTGTAGGCATGCAACTTTATTTCTGAGTTTTCTAATCTGTTCCTTTCATCTATGTGTACATTTTTGTAATATTACCAAGTTTTTTGGTTACCGTGGCTTTATAGTATAATTCAAAGTTGGGTAGTGTAATGTCTCTAGCTTTGTTCTTTTTGCTCAGGATTGCTTTGGCTATTTGGGCTCTTTTTTGCTTCCGTATGAATTTTAGAATAGTTTTCTGTCATTCTGTGAGGAATAACACTGGTAATTTATTTAAAAATAGCTTTGAATCTGTCAATTGCTTTGAGCAGTATGGCCATTTTTATGACATTGAGTCTTCCAATCCATGAGCATAAGATGTATTTTCCTAAGTCTGTGTCATCTCTGATTTCTTTCAGTGATGTTTTACAGTTTCCTTGTAGCCATCTTTCACTTCCCCCATTAGCTGTATTTCTAGGTATTTCATTTTCTTTGGGGCTATTGCAATGGGGATTCTGTTCTCAATTTCACTCTAAGACTGGATATTGTTGGTGTTATAAATGCTATTGATTTTTTCACATTGACTTTGTATCCTGAAACTTTACTAAAATCATTTACAAATTCTAAGAAGTTTTTGGCAGGGTCTTCAGGATTTCCTAGGTATATAATCATATCGCCGGTGAAGAGGGATACTTTCAATTTGCTTCTTATTTGGATGTCTTTACTTCTTTCTCTTGCGTGATTGCTCTGGCTAGGATTTTCAGTACTCTGTTGAATAGGAGTTGTGAGAGAGGGAATCCTAGTCTTGTGCCAGTTCTCAAGGGGAATGGTTCCAGCTTCTGTCCATTCAGTGTGGTGTGGGCTGTTTGCTTTTTATAAATGGCTCTTATAATTCTGAGGTATATTCCTTTATTATTCCTTATAATATATATATAAAATCAATACTATAATCTTATTTATTATTATTGTACTTTTGAGTGTTTGTATAAAGAATGGAGGTTGGATTTTACTGAAAGCTGTATCTATTAAGATCATTGTATGGTTTTTGTTTTTTATTCTGTTTATGTGGTAAATCACATTTATTGATTTGTATATGTTGAGCCACCGCTATATGCCAGAAAGCAAGCCTACTTGATTATGACAAATTAACATTTTGATGTGCTGCTAAATTTGATTTGCTAGTATTTTGTTGAGAATTTTTGGCATCTATGTTCTTCAGGGATATTGGCCTGAAATTTTCTTTCTTTGTCATGTCTCTGCTAGGTTTTGGTTACCAGGGTGATGTTGGTTTCATAGAATGAGTTGGGAAGAGTCCTTTCTCCTTGAGTTTTTAGAATAATTGGAGTAGGATTGGTACCAGTTCTTTATATATCTGGTAGAATTTGGCTGTGAATTCATCTGGTCCAGGGTTTTTAATTTTTTGGTTGGTAGGTTCTTTATTACAGGTTCAACTTCAGGGTTGCTCTCTGTCTGATTCAATGTTGTGAGATTGTGTGTCTCCATAAATTTATCCATTTGCTCTAGATTTTCCAATTTGTGAAGCTTAGTTTTTCAGAATATGAAATTTTTGGTTAGAGTTTCTTTTCTATAACTACACTAAAAATAGATACCCCTCCCCCTCAATCTCTTTGGCTTATAGGGTTTCTACTGAGAAGCCTGCATAGTATTTCCTCTGCAGGTGACCTACCCTTTCTCTCTAGCTGCCTTTAAGATTTTTTCTTTTGTATTTACCCTGTGGAATCTGATGATGATGTGCCTTGGGGATGGAAGTCCTGTATTGTATACTCGACTTGGGCTCTCTATGTTTCTCATATTTGCATGTCAACTTCTGATTAGGCAAATTTTTATGGACTATATATGAGGAAATTTTGTGGAAAATATCAAGTATATTTTCCAAGTTGCTTATTTTCTCTTATTTCGCAGGAATGCTAATGAGTCACAGATTTTGTCTCTTTACATAATTTGATATTTCTTAGAGGTTTTGTTCATTTCTATTAAGTCCATTTTCTTTGTTTTTGTCCGGCTTAGTTTATTTCAAGAACTTTTCTCTGAGCTTTGAGATTCTTACCTCAGCTTGGACTATTCTCTTGTAATACTTCCAATTGTATTATGAAATTCTTGTAGTGAATTTCAATAGTTTTTAGAATTTCAGTATGAATCTTTATTAAAATGGTTATTTTGTGTGTCAGTCCTTGAATGATTTTAGTGGATGGCTTGGCTTTCTTGAACTGAGTTTCAATTTTTCCTTGATCTCATTGAGCTTCTTTGCCATCTAGATTCTGAATTCCGTGTTTGTCATTTCAGAAAATTCAGACTGATAAGGAACCATTACTGGGGAGCTAGTGAATGTGTTTGCAAGTTAGGGGACTATCTAGCTTTTTGAATTGCTAGGGTTCTCATGCTGATTCTTTCTCATTTAAGAGGGATTGTAGTCCTTTAATTGTGGTGTAATTTGAGAATAGTTACTTGGGTTCATTTCTGGAAGTTTTCAGAGGGCTAACACTCTATACACTGTCCTTGCTGTTGAATTCTTGCTTTTGGTTTCATTGAGGGGAAAAATAGTAGTGTTTTTTTTGGTTGTTTGGGCTGAGATCATGAAGGAGATGATGCCTGAGAGCAGCAATGGGCAGAAGATGGGCTCTTGCTCAAGCACGTGGGTTCCATAAGTATCCTGGCATTTGCAGCTGTGCAGCTCCCACTTCAGCCCATTAACCTGTGTGATTCAGCCCTCTCAGTTTTCTGAATGTGGGCTCCTCCCCTAGTCAAGGGAGAGAGAGGTGACTGCCTCACCACATCTGCTCATGTACCTTAGCAAAATGACCCTCAATCACTGTCCCTGTGCCCACAATTTTGTTTGTTGTTGTTGTTAGGTCTTCTAGGCTGCAGTGCTCTCTTGAGGGGAGGTCTGGTAGGGAAATAAGCTACATGTTTAACGGACCAACGCTGTAGAGGGATGGAAACCTAGGTCCCACTTCAGCCCATGAACCTGTGTGATGCAGCCCTCTCAGTTTTCTGAATGTGGGCTCCTCTCCTAATCAAGTGCCAAGCACAGATCCAAGCTCAACATTCCCAAGTCACAGGCAGCAGTCCTGGATGTGAGGTCTTGTGGGTGGCCCTCTCCTCTAGACACTCAAGATTTGTTTCTTTGTGTGGTGGGGGATTTGAAGGGCTCCCACGCTGTGTAGTCAGGTGAAGCAAAGCATCTAGGGTGGACACAGGAGGCTGCACTGTGTACATATTCTTATGGGGCAGCTAGGCAGGAACCCTGAGAGAGGCTAGAAGGCTGGAAGGCCTGCAGGACAGACATGCCCCAGTCCCATGGGGAAGCAGGCCCTGCTTTCTCCCCAGTGGTTAGTTGGGCCAAAGCTTCTCAGAGGGAGATGGGCAGCCTTGGAGAAGGTGGCACCTGTGGATAGGCTTTGCTCGAGCTGATTCAAGCTCAAAGGTTCCTGGTTCTGGCGTGGCAGTGGCTTATGCCTATAATCCCTGCACTTTGGGAGGCCAAAACAGGATAAATTTGAGGTCAGGAGTTCAAGACCAGCCTGGTCAACATGGCAAAACCCTGTGTCTACTAAAAATACAAAAATAAGCCAGGGGTGGCAGCAGGCACCTATAATCCCAGCTACTCACGAGGCTGAGGCAGGAGAATTACTTGAATCTGGGAGGGGGAAGTTGCAGTGAGCCGAGATCACACCACTGCTCTCCAGCCTGCACAACAGCGACTCCACCTCAAAAAAAAAAAGTTCTTTTTTCTGTGTTTGCGGCAGCTCCGTCTCTGTGTAATCACCAGGGAGATCTCCCTGATAGCTCACACATCCATGGCGGTGTGAGATCCCCTACAGCTGGTATCCCAGCTGTCTGCATGAAGAGTGAGCTGTCCCTTTGTGCCTCAGTCACCCCTTCCCCAGCCACCATTCAGGGTCAAAAATCAGCCATAGCATTCAGTTAGTGCATGCAGAGTCCCCAGCTTTCTCCATCTGCAGCCTAAGCATCTGCATTTTTCTTCATCTGCATTTGGTGTCCTCTCAGAAGCTGTGTTCAAATTATGCTGGTGTAGTCAAAATCATGGTGTCACTCTGTGGAACTGGTACTTGCTAGCTGCATCTAGTGAGCTATCTTGGAGATAAACCTCTGTTTGGGTCTTTAAATCTAAATTATTTTGTAGACAACACACACTTGCATTCCTGTTTTGTTATGTTTTGTCTTGTATTTTTAAACATTCATGAATTTCTGTCTTTTGATGAGAGAGTTTAATTCATTTACATTTAAAAAATCAATCACAAGGAAGAACTTATTTCTACTGATTTGCTATTTATGTTTTTATACCCTACACCTTTTTGTTCCTTCTTTTCTACATTACTATCTTTGTGTTTAGGTGATTTTTGGTAATAAGCAGTTGCCATTTTTTTTCTAATTTTATTTTGTGTATATAACTATTTTCTTTGTAGTTGCCATAAGAATTATTTATAACACTATAATTTGAATTTATAGCAAGTTCGTTTGAATAGCATACAAAAATTCTGCTCCTATAGCTATCATCAGCACTTAAATTCTATCAGGTATTGATGTCACAAAGTTGCTTCCTACTGAATTGAGTGCCCAAAGTGGATTTTGTTGCATTAATGTTGAAATAATGTTGACAACAAAACAGGGAGTCAAAGACCAAAGTTAAATAGTACTATCTTTTACATTTCATTTACTTTTGCCATAAGGCTTCATTTTTTCTTTTACTTACTCTCTAGTGCTGTTTCATTTCAACCTGAAGTACTATTTTTAGTGGAAAGTATAAAAAAGTCTAGTGGTAATAACTTCCATGGAAAGTCTAGTGGTGATAAACTCACTCAGCTTTTATTTATCTGAGGATGGCTTGATATCTTAATTTCTTCCTTATTTGGAAAGACAGTTTTGCTGGATTTAGAATTCAAAGTTGACACATTTTTCTCTTTCAGTATTTTGATTATCAACCTATTTCCTTCTTGCCTCCAAGTTTTCTGACAAAATATCTGCTAGCATTCTTAATAAAGATGCTTTGTATGTGGCAAGTAATTTTTCTGTCTGACTTCAAACTCACTTAGTCTTTGACCAGTTTGATTATAAAGTGTGTAGACATAGGTTTCTTTGTGTTCATTCTCAGCCATTATTTCTTCAAATATTCCCCCCCCACTCCCTCTCTCCCTCCCTCCTTTCCTTCTTTCCTGCTTTTCCTTCCTTCCATCCTCTGGAACTCCAGAGTGTCTATGCTGGTCTGCCTGATGGGGTCCCACATGTGCCTTAGGATCTATTTACTTTTCCTCAATATTTTTCTTTCTTAATACATTTTTGTCCATCATCAACTTTTCTGATACTTTCTTCTGTGTGCTCAAATCTGCTTTTGAACCCCTCTAGTAAATTTTTTACCTCTGTAGTGAATATACAGTTCAGTTCAGAATTTCTTTTTTGGTTCCTTTTTATGTTTTCTTTTTTCTTTTCTTTTTTTTTTTTTTGAGACACAGTTTCACTCTTTCACCCAGACTAGAGTGAAGTAGCATGATCTCGGCTTACTGTAACCTACTCCATCCAGGTTCAAGTGATCCTCCTTCCTCAGTCTCCCGAGTAGCTGGGATTACAGGCACCTGCCAGCATGCTCGGCTAATTTTGTATTTTTAGTAGAGAACGGGTTTCACCATATTGGCCAGACTGGTCTCAAACTCTTGACCTCAGGTGATCCCCCAACCTTGGCCTGCCACAGTGCTAGGATTACAGGCATGAGCCACTGTGCCTAGCCTGTTTTCTATTTTTAATTGATATTTATATTTTGTTCACACATCATTTTCTTGACTTTGTCCATATGTTTCTTTTACTCTTTAACCATCTTTTAAACAGTTGGTTTAATACCTTTGTCTAATAAGTCAGCCGTCTGATCTTTCTCAGGGCTTTTTCTGTTTATATTTTCCTTTAAATGAGCCATACTTTTTTGATTCTTAGTATGCCTTATGTTGTTTGTCAAAAGCTGGATATTTGAATCTTAAAATGTACGTACCCTGAAAATCAGATTGTTTGCCCATTGTATTTATTTTATTGTTGCAAGCTGTCTGTGTGTCAGGGATTGGCTTTCACAGAAGTATAAACATGAAGTCTTCTCATGTCTATTCTAAGTTTTGCCTTACCTTGGGCAGCAAAACTGCTGACTTTCTAAATTCTTCTACATTTGTAGTAGCTAGGTTTTCGGAGTTTCAGCCCTTCAATCCTAGTCTGAATGCCAACAGGACAAAAAGGAAAAATAAGCACACTAAAGACGGCTTTAGCCCTTACATCCCCTAGAATACTCTTCAGTCAGGGCATACTGCAAAAATGATGAATTGACTTTGTGCCTTTACGACTTTTATTAGAAGCAGCAATCAGCCATTTCTGATATCTGGATAATAAGCTCCTTGTTTCCCTCCTTGACTTCTGCATGTCACATGCAAGCTGCTCCAGGAACATTGGTAGGGCTACTTGCCATGGTAATTAGAGTTGGAGTTGAATCATATGGTCATGCTATATTCGTCTAAAAGCTAAGAGCTGAATTACTGGAAATCAACTGAAATTTAACAATAAAGCCTGCCCCTGGAAGTGACAAATTATCAAATAGACTCCAGAGTTCTGTGATAGTTACATCAGACAGGTTCTGCCAGTAGAATTGTTATTTCAGGGAGGAGATTGGTTTCTAGTACTTTCTACTGCGCTGTCTTCCCTTAACCCCTCCCTCAATAAAGTTTTAAAACATTAAAATTTTCTGTTTCAATTTCTACTTAGGATAGAGTAAGCACATTTTATTCTCCCTTTGTCTGAGTATGATAATATCCTGGACATTATGTAGCTGCTAGAAAATTCAAAAAGGAGGGTAATAGTGGACAGGCTGGGGAGAAAATCAAGGTCTTTTGGGTTTTTGAAAGATTTTGTTTTGTGTTGTTTTTAGGTACTATATGTCTCATATAATTTCTGGGGAGAACTGAAATCTGAAACCAAGGGTAGGCACAGACAGGGGAAACTTCTAGAAGAAACATTGGAAACCAGAGACTGGAGGGAAGAGGTAAAAGAGTAAGTGATTTAACCTATATATAAAATTCTGAGCTGTATGTAATGTTCCTTTTAGCCAATTGACAGGAGTAAAAGAACGAAAAACAAGGCTGGGTCAAAAAAGAAATTTTTGTAAGTTTCCCTATCCTATACTAGTCAAAAGCCTAAAAAGCAAAATCTACCTACTGCCATCAGCTACTCTAATGGTTACTACAGGAGAAAGGTTGGTTACCTCTCTGTGAGTTATGCATTAGCATCAACAGTGATTCCAGGACAAATATCTGTGCTTCTCACCATCTATATTAGGCAACTGGCAACAGCTGGGCAAAACTCTTCTGCATCCCCATCAACAGCGTTTGTCCCAGTAAAGTAGAGATCTGTTGACTTTATATTGCCAACCAGGTGAGCCTCAGCAATTCAATTACAGCTTCTTTCTCCAACCTGGTAGTAGTAGGCACTGAGTTGGTTATATGTTGAGTCTCTTCACTCTGGCAATTACTGGCATCAGGTGACAACTTTCAGAGATCTGTTACATTTTCCCTCATCTTATTAGGCAAGTTCCACTAGTGAAGTGGTTGCTCTACCATCCTCAGATACACTGAAAATATCTAAAGACAGAAGATCTACAGACTGTTTCCAACCTACACCAATTACGTGACATTGGCACGTAGTTTGCCAGAACCCAAGAAAGGGAAACACTGAGAACCACAGACTGGAGGGAAGAACTAAAAGGGTAAGTGAATTTACCTGCATATTAAATTCTGAGCTGTACATATGTAACACCATATTAGGAGAAATAAATATTCCCATGAAGATTTTAATAAGACTAGAATCCCAAAACATATTTTAAATATTCAAAATACAATCTAGAAATACACAACAAAAATTATGCAGAAAATATCATAAAATCAACTCATGACAATCAAGAGTATTTTCAGCATTTCAGAGTAAACAAAAAAACCAGTGTGTTTGGTGGAAGAAGATCAATGGTATAATGAGATAACAACACAAAATGCCAATACATTTGAAAATAAGAATTGTCCAATCTGAACAACCAAAAAATTAGAAAAAAAATATAGGCACCAAGAAACATTTAGAATAATACAAAAATATCATTTCTGTTTTTTTACATTTGCTGAGGAGGGCTTTACTTCTAACTATGTGGTCAATTTTGGAATAAGTGTGATGTGGTGCTGAGAAGAATGTATATTCTGTTGATTTGGGGTGGAGAGTTCTGTAGATGTCTATTAGGTCTGCTTGGCACAGAGCTGAATTCAATTCCTGGATATCCTTGTTAACCTTCTATCTCATTGATCTGTAATATTGACAGTGGGGTGTTAAAGTGTCCTATTGTTATTGTGTGGGAATCTAAGTATCTTTGTATGTCTCTAAAGACTTGCCTTATGAATCTTGGTGCTCCTGTATTGGGTGCATATATATTTAGGATAGTTAGCTCTTCTTGTTGAATTGATCCCTTTAGCATTATTTAATGGCCTTCTTTGTCTCTTTTGATCTTTGTTGGTTTAAAGTCTGTTTTATCAGAGACTAGGATTGCAACCCCTGCTTTTTTGTTTTGTTTTGATTTTCCATTTGCTTGGTAGATATTCCTCCATCCCTTTACTTTGAAACTATGTGTATCTCTGCACATGAGATGGGTCTCCTGAATACAGCACACTGATGGGTCTTGATTCTTTACAATTTGCCAGTCTGTGTATTTTAATTGGAGCACTTAGCCCATTTACATTTAAGGTTAATATAGTTATGTATGAATTTGATCCTGTTATTATTATGTTAGCTGGTTATTTTGCTTGTTAGTTGATGCAGTTTCTTCCTAGCATTGATGTCTTTACAAATTGCCATGTTTTTTGCAGTGGCTGATACCACTGGTTCCTTTCCATGTTTAGTGCTTCCTTCAAGAGCTCTTGTAAGGCAGGCCTGGTGGTGACAGAATCTCTCAGCATTTGATTGTCTGTAAACGATTTTATGTCTCCTTCACTTATGAAGTTTAGTTTGGTTGGATATGAAATTCTGCATTTAAAATTCTTTTCTTTAAGAATGTTGAATATTGGCCCCCACTCTCTTCTGGCTTGTAGAGTTTCTGCCGAGAGATCCACTTTTAGTCTGATGGGCTTCCCTTTGTGGGTAACTCGACCTTTCTCTCTGTCTGCCCTTAATATTTTTTCCTTCATTTCAACTTTGGTGAATCTGACAATTATGTATCTTGGAGTTGCTCTTCTGAAGGAGTATCTTTGGATAGGAACAATCAATATCGTGAAAATGGCCATATGGCCCAAGGTAATTTTAGATTCAATGCCATTCCCATCAAGCTACCAATGACTTTCTTCACAGAATGTGAAAAAACTACTTTAAAGTTCATATGGAACCAAAAAGAGCCCACATTGCCAAGACTATCCTAATCTAAAAGAATAAACCTGGAAGCATCATGCTACCGGACTTCAAACTATACTACAAGGCTACAGTAACCAAAACAGCATGGTACTGGTACCAAAACAGAGATATAGACCAATGGAACAGAACAGAGCCCTCAGAAATAACACCCCACATCTGCAACCATCTGATCTTTGACAAACCTGACAAAAACAAGAAATGGGGAAAGAAATGGGGAAAGAAACAAGAAATTCATATTTAATAAATGGTGCTGGGAAAACTGGCTAGCCATATGTAGAAAGCTGAAAGTGGATCCCTTCCTTACACCTTGTACAAAAATTAATTCAAGATGGATTAAAGACTTAAATGTCAGACTTAAAACCATGAAAACCCTAGAAGAAAACCTAGGCAATAGGATTCAGGACATATGCATGGGTAAGGACTTCATGTCTAAAACACCAAAAGCAATGGCAACAAAAGCCAAAATTGACAAATGGGATCTAATTAAACTAAAGAGCTGCTGCACAGCAAAAGAAACTAACATCAGAGTGAACAGGCAATGTACAGAATGAGAGAAAAATTTGCAATCTACCCATCTGACAAAAGGCTAATATCAAGAATCTACAAAGAATTTTAAAAAATTTACAGGAAAAAAATCAAACAACCCCATCAAAAAGTGGGCAAAGGATATGAATGGACACTTCTCAAAAGAAGACATTATGCAGCCACAAGACACATGAAAAAGTGCTTATCATCACTGGTCATCAGAGAAATGCAAATCAAAACCACAATGAGATACCATCTCACACCAGTTAGAATGGCGATCATCAAAAAGTCAGGGAAAAAGCAGGTGCTGGAGAGGATGTGGAGAAATAGGAACAATTTTACACTGTTGGTGGGACTGTAAACTAGTCCAACCATTGTGGAAGTCAGTGTGGGGATTCCTCAGGGATCTAGAACTAGAAATATCATTGGACCCAGCCATCCCATTACTGGGTATATACCCAAAGGACTATAAATCATGCTGCTATAAAGACACATGCACACGTATGTTTATTGCGGCACTATTCACAATAGCAAAGACTTGGAACCAACCCAAATGTCCATCAATTATAGACTGGATTAAGAAAATGTGGCACATATACACTGTGGAATTCTAAGCAGCCATAAAAAAGGATGAGTTCATGTCCTTTGTAGGGACATGGATGAAGCTGGAAACCATCATTCTCAGCAAACTATCACAAGGACAGAAAACCAAACACAGCATGTTCTCACTCATAGGTGGGAATTGAACAAAGAGTACATTTGGACACCGGGTGGGGAACACCACACACTGGGGCCTGTCATGGGGTGGGGAGAGCGGGGAGGGATAGCATTAAGAGATATACCTAATGTAAATGATGATTTGATGGGTGCAGCACACCAACATGGCACATGTATACATATGTAACAAACCTGCATGTTGTGCGCATGTACCTTAGAACTTACAGTATAATAATAAAAAAAGAATAATACAAAAATATCTACATCCATCCAAAATATCTAATATCCCAAAAAGAGAGATTGGTTTAGAATAATATCTTAGAAAATAACGACTTAATATTTTGAAAACTTGAATGATATAACAAACTTCCATATTAAAAAACCTCAGCAAACACCAGACTAACACCAAAACTCCCACATTTAGATATATTATAATATAACTACATGAAACAAAAGATAAATAATATTTGAAAGGAAAAGAGACAATTACATATAGATTAACAAAGATAGAAACAAATTTGACTCTTTCATCATAAATCAGCTGGAAGACACTTGAACAACATTTAAAAATTACCAAAAGAAAAAAATTACCAAGCAGAACTCTATCTTTATTGAACATATCTTTCAGCATCAAAGATGAAATAAAGACTTGGATACAGAAAAAAAGAGAATTCATCACGAAAACATAGTTTTACTTTTGATTTTTTATTTTTTTATGGTTAATTTTTCTTGTATTATTATACTTCAGGTTTTAGGGTACATGTGCGCAATATGCAGATTTGTTACATATGTATCCATGTGCCATGTGGATTTCCTGCACCCATTAACTCGTCATTTAGCATTAGGTATATCTCCTAATGCTGTCCCTCCCCCCTCCCCCAACACCACAACAGTCCCCGGAGTGTGATGTTCCCCCTCCTGTGTCCATGAGTTCTCATTGTTCAATTCCCACCTATGAGTGAGAACATGCGGTGTTTGGTTTTATTTCCTTGAGATAGTTTACTGAGAATGATGTTTTCCAGTTTCATCCATGTCCCTACAAAGGACATGAACTCATCATTTTTTATGGCTGCATAGTATTCCATGGTGTATATGTGCCACATTTTCTTAATCAAGTCTATCGTTGTTGGACATTTGGATTGGTTCCAAGTCTTTGTTATTGTGAATAGTTTTGCAATAAACATACGTGTGCATGTGTCTTTATAGCAGCATGATTTATAGTCCTTTGGGTATATACCCAGTAATGGGATGGCTGGGTCAAATGGTATTTCTAGTTCTAGATCCCTGAGGAATCCCCACACTGACTTCCACAATGGTTGGACTAGTTTACAGTCCCACCAACAGTGTAAAAGTGTTCCTATTTCTCCACATCCTCTCCAGCACCTGTTGTTTCCTGATTTTTTAATGATGGCCTTTCTAACTGGTGTGAGATGGTATCACACTGTGGTTTTGATTTGCATTTCTCTGATGGCCAGTGATGATGAGCAGTTCTTCATGTCTTTTTTGGCTGCATAAATGTCTTCTTTTGAGAAGTATCTGTTCATGTCCTTGGCCCACTTTTTGATGGAGTTGTCTGTTTTTTTCTTGTAAATTTGTTTGAGTTCATTGTAAATTCTGGATATTAGCCCTTTGTCAGATGAGTAGGTTGCAAAAATTTTCTCCCATTCTGTAGGTTGCCTGTTCACTCTGATGGTAGTTTCTTTTGCTGTGCAGAAGCTCTTTAGTTTAATTAGATCCCATTTGTCAACTTTGGCTTTCACTGCCATTGCTTTTGGTGTTTTAGACATGAAGTCCTTGCCTATGCCTATGTCCTGAGTGGTATTGCCTAGGTTTTCTTGTAGGATTTTAATGGTATTAGGTCTATCATTTAAGTCTTTAATCCATCTTGAGTTAATTTTTGTATAAGGTATAAGGAAGGGATCCAGTTTCAGCTTTCTAAATATGGCTAGCCAGTTTTCCCAGCACCATTTGTTAAATAGGGAATCCTTTCCC
>NW_026652300.1:5977373-5978393 GCF_009828535.3 Hylobates moloch | reverse complement strand
CACTGTTGGTGGGACTGTAAACTAGTTCAACCACCATGGAAGACAGTGTGGCAATTCTTCAAGGATCTAGAACTAGAAATATCATTTGACCCAGCTATCCCATTACTGGGTATATACGCAAAGGACTAAATCATGCTACTATAAAGACACGTGCACACATATGTTTATTGTGACACTATTCACGATAGCAAAGACTTGGAACCAAGCCAAGTGTCCATCAATGATAGACTGGATTAAGAAAATGTGACACATTTCTTAATCACCATGGAATACTAAGCAGACATAAAAAAGGATGAGTTCATGCCCTTTGCAGGGACACAGATGAAGCTGGAAACAATCATTCTGAGCAAACTATCACAAGGACAGAAAACCAAACAGTGCATGTTCTCACTTATAAGTGGGAATTGAACAATGAGAACACGTGGACACAAGGGGGGAACATCACACACCAGGGTCTGTCGGGGGTTGGGGGCTGGGGGAGGGATAGCATTTGGAGAAATACCTAACGTAAATGACGAATTGATGGGTGCAGCAAACCGACATGGCATATGTATACGTATGTAACAAACCTGCATGTTGGGTACATGTACCCTAAAACTTACAGTACAATTTAAAAACAGAAAAAAGAAACAATAGCTATTCAAAAGAATGATGTTGGGCCTATACACAAAAGTTAACTGAAAATGTATTCAAGAGCTAAGTGTAAAATATAAAACTATAAAACTTTTTAAAGGAAATACAGGAGAATGGTGGCTCATGCCTGGAATCCCAGCACTTTGGGAGGTTGAGGTGGTCAGATAATGATGTCAGGAGTTCGAGGCTAGCCTGACCAATATGGGTGAAACTCCATCTCTACTAAAAATACAAAAAATTAGCTGGGCATGCTAGCACATGCCTGTAATCTCAGCTACTTGGGAGGCTGAGGCAGGAGAATTGCTTGAACCCAGGAGGTGGAGGATGCAGTGAGTCGAGATCTCACCACTGCACTTCAGCCTGGGCTACAGAGTGAGACTCCATCTC